>NW_008360332.1:6756805-6769090 GCF_000622305.1 Nannospalax galili
GGCAATCAATAAAATAAGTCAAATCCTGATTAATAACGTTTGCTGACTCCCATGGGATAAGTGCCCCCCTGGCCATACATATATATATGTATGCAAATATACATGTATGTATATATATATGTATGAATATATATATATATATATATACACACATGCAAATAAACCTCAAGAGCACAGACAATGGAAAAGTGCAGCACAGTAATTAGGCTCTAAATATTTATTACTCTCGTTTTTACAATAACTTCTTTAATTGTAAGTATACAGTTATTTATTATTATTTTCCAGACAGTGCTGTCCTATGTGGCCCAGGTTGGCCTCCGACTTGAAATTTTCCTGTCTCTGCTTTCCACATGCTGGGATTCCAGGTATGTGTAATTATGCTCAGCCACAAAATGAATTATTGGTAACAGCTATGTTTAATCCAGTTTGCAAAATTTTCCCAAAGTTTACAATCAGCTCTAATGGACTAGTAGGAGCTGGCACTAGCAAACCAATGCCCTATTTGAGCTCAAGACTTTGTAACTTTACAAGGCTTGGTCTACTATGGAAAGTTACTCTAAGTTGCCTTCAACTTTTTATCAACACCATAGTAACTTTAGCTTTGAAATTTGGCTTACAGAATTTTTGCTTCCTATAGGCAGACTGTATTTGGGGATTCCTGTTCAATAAGTTTAGGAAATACACTGCGGTCAAATGTATTATAATTACTTGGAAGGAAGGATGACAAATTGGTTTTACTAAATGGGATCTAAGACCTTTTGGAGCTTTCAAATATACAAGAAAAGGTGACAGTTTTACCCTTTCACATTGGGTGATTGGATGTTTAAAGCCCAATTGTTTCATGGTTAAACACTGAAATGAGAACGCAGTCTGCCTGCTTTACCTTGGCTCTAGTCGTCTTTTACATCATCTTTTCCTGCAGCCCCAGCTGGAACTTGCTATGTAGACCAGACTGGCCTTGAACTCACAGAGATCACCTGCCTCTGTGGCCCTGGTGTTGGCAGTGAAGGTGTGCAGTAACCACATCTGGCTACTTTACGTATATTCATGACCACTTTTGGGAAATGATGGGAAATATGATTATATAAGTTCAAACAGTTCTTTTAAATCATGGTTTTAATTATAATAACTTTTCATAGACTTTTAAATTAATTTATTTACTTGTGTATGTGCAGGCATGCGTGTACAGGTCAGAGGACAAAATAAAACAGTCCTCAAAATAAAATTTTTCATGACAGATTCAAATATGAAAAGCTAAAGTTTTATGGAACTTAGTACAATTGCATACATCTGTTAAAACTTATCAAATTATGCATTTAAGATTTGAGAATTTTAGGTTAGATGTGGTGGCTCACCAGCACTTGGAAGGCTAAGTAAGGTAAGAGGATCACTGTGAGCTGGAGGCCAGCCTGGGCTACAGAGCAAGACCCTGTCTCAAAACCAAACCAAACCAAACCCCCCAAAAAATAAATGTAGAAAACCAAAAAACTAGAAAAATAATTCTGAATTTTATTGTATAGAAACTATATTTCACTAAAGTTAACTTTAAATTGTTCAAGTTTTCTTTCTTCCCCATCACATCTGGTACTTCCCATCTCCCCTCTGTCCATGGGTAACCAAGGTTAAACGTTTGATTTCAGTCTTGTTGGCTTTTCCAGGACCTTCATGCACATGTGAGGGAAGAAGCCTGAACCTCCCCATTCAGAGGCGCCAAACTCCTCTCCAAGGCTGATTCTGTTTCACTTTTCATAGTTACTTAACTCCAAGATACTAAGCACTCAGTCTGGCCCAGGCCACTTCACGTTCAGAGTCACTTCTGCCCCTAAATTCGTGCATCAAGGATTAGTTCCTAACCTGTGACTGTCCTGGAAACTGGAATTTCAGTGAGAAAAATTTCAACAAATCTCATTCACATTTTAGGATGGGCTTCCTGACCTCAGCACTACTGACATTTTAGTAAGGGAAATTCTTTGCTGTGAGCTCTGGTCTGTTCACTATAGAACATTTAACTCTTTGGCCTCTGCACATACACGCCAGTTACATCTTGCAATCCTTTTCCCCTATACCATGACAATGAAAAATCTCTGAGCTAAACATCTCCTGGGAGACAAAGCTGCCTCTGTTTGAGAACTACTGCTTTACGAGAAGCCATCAAATTCTTTCATATTTTAGGAGAGAGCAGATACTTTTCAGAAACAGGAGAAAAAACAATGAGGAAAAAAGAGAATGAAAAGACTTTCAAGTAAGGATATCATTTACTTTCTATTTAAAGCTCTCTCTCTCTCTCTCTCTCTCTCTCTCTCTCTCTGTGTGTGTGTGTGTGTGTGTGTGTGTGTGTGTGTGTGAATCCTGGGCCTTGCACATGCAAAGCATGCAACTTTACCACTGAGCTGCACCTTCAGTCTCCCACTGTATGTATTTTGGCTTTGTCCCTTTAGGCAACAGACATACTGCTTGAATTCAGCTGAATCACGGTACCCAAGTCATCTCACAGGAGCAGAGCATTATTCAGAGCTCTGGGGAGGCTCTTTGTGAAGGGTTTTGCCTGACATGTGGTAGATGCTCAATCCAGATTTGCTAAATATCAGATGAACAAATGACCTTTAACAGTGCCCTCCAGCATCTTAACAACTCTTGCATTCCTCTTCAAAGTCCTGTTGCAGTTCCCTCTAGGACACACTCACTCAGAGCTGAACCTTTAATGAACAGTTTAGAAGCACCTCCAGCCTGCATTTGGGCCATATCCTTTTGTGTAATCATTCTGGTTACAAAATCTTTGACTTTAATTAGCTTTGGTTGCTCTTCAGAAACCTTTCTCAAATTCTCCTTGACAAATTTCAGGGATGTGGGCCAGACAATCTCATCATCTAAATAGCAATTTGGGTTTCCTTCCTCCTTACACTAATCCTGCATGTGAAAGTGGGTATGGTGTTTGTTTTCAGGCCACAGCACTTCAGGGCTGGAAAGGCAGGCAGGCTTCTTTATTTGAAGCTGAGGATCACTACGCCTAATGAAAATCAGTGAAAAAAAAAAAACTCACTGCAGATTTGTTAATATGCAAATGTTATCAACAGAGAGATGGACACTATGGAGAACATAATAAATATGTTTTGTTCTGGAAGCATCCCCCTCCCCCCAAAAAGATACAGTTATTTTAGAGAGATGTCTTTTCCCCAATCTAGGGGAGTGAGGATGTCCATGTTCCTTCTCATGGGAGTTGTTTATCTAAGCGTAGATAACTGTACTCTCCATGGTATTTCTCCCTGATTTTAGGTGCTAGTTTCTATTCAGACACAGCAATTTACTATAGAAATACTCTTTTCCTCCCATGCGCAAATGCTTAAGAAGGAGCTGATATCTAGTGAATCCCAGACAGGTGTTTCTCAAAGTGTGGTTTACGGATTACCTGCATCAGAACTCCATCTCAGCCTATGGTAAGCCCCAGAAATGTGGAGTGCGTTTTACACACTTTAAAAAAGTTTATTTATTTATTTATTTATTTATTTATTTATTTATTTATTTATTTGTTTATTATTATATGGATGATGCACGTGCCACAGCACTCATGTGAAGGCTGGAGAACAACTTTGTAGAGTCTGTCCTCCCCCTCTACCTTTACGTGAGATCAGGGGATTGAACTCAGATCGTCAGGCTTCTGTGGCAAGTGCTTCACCCTCTGAGACACCTCATTGGTATGCACTTTAAATTTGTGCTCTGAATAATTCTCAGGTTCATGAAATTTAAGAAACATTCACAGACTATTCAAATTAAAACCAAATAGCATTACCCTCACACCTAAAAGGTCTTATTACCCCTCTGGATAACAACTACTAATAGCTGACCTCCATTGGTTTTTGCCACTAGCCAGGGTGTGATAAAAATGAAGGGAATGATTAGAAGCATATACAAAGTATAACACCTTCAGTTCCTTTCATTTAGTTCTAATTCATTTAATTTCGATCTCTGCAGCTATGAGTCACCTCTGGGTACGAGGTCACAGTTTTGAACCTGGTCTTACTGCATGAAGAGATAGAGAAAAATGGCTACTGTGACCTGTCTCCAAACCTATCTTTTATTCTTTTATATCTAGAGACAGTGTTATGAGTAATACATGGACCCAACTGTGGCAGTAAAACCCCCAGGGGCCATAATGGAGAAACAAGGTTTAGACATATGCTCAGATTGTTAGACTAACATGACATTTTGAAAGTTGAAAATAAAGAGAAATAATAGGGGATTATTAGTAGGACGGGATGTTTTCAGGAACGTGTTCCCAAATCTAGTTTTGTTTCTGTTGCATATCATTTCTAGGGATGGTCCAAATCTTAGTGGTGTGTCTGGGAGTGTGAAAGTTCGCCCCAGGGGCTGGAGAAGAATTCATAGTTAAAATGCCACCTCCAATTTAGTGTCTATATTTCACCATGTGCTTTGTTGACCTTTAGCCAAGCAACAGGATACTCATCAACACCTAAGGCATTTAATACATGTGATTTCCACAGAGAAACAGTAACCTAAAACTCAGCTGTCCTCCTTCCAGCTCAACTGACACATCTCCTAATCCCCTCAATACCAGAGGCGCTGGAGTTGGCATGGCCAGAATCTCGTGGAATATGGAGGTCACGGGGGTCATGCTGTGATGTACATGTTCAGTCCACAAGACAGGCAGCATCCTTTCCTCCTCCTATTCCTTTGATAAATCAATTCAGCCAAGTAAAAAACTCTGAGGCTGATACAGATGGAAGATATGCAAAATGATATTGGCGGGGGAGGTAAGGCTCTGAATGTGAGTAAATAAGGCTTTTTAAAAAAATACTTATTTTTGTTTTATGTGTATGAGTGTATTGCCTGCATGTATGTGAGTGCACCCGTGTCAGATCCCAAGAGGGCTTCGGATTCCCCTGGAACTAGAGTTAAGGACGGTTCGTAGCCACATGTGGGTGCTGGGAATAGAACTGGGGTCCTCTGCAAGCGCAGTCAGTGCTCTTAACTGCTGAGCCATCTCTCCAGAATTCCCCTGGAACTGGAATTAAGGACGGTTCGTAGCTGCCATGTAGGTGCTGGGAATCGAACCCAAGTCCTCTGCAAGAGCAGTCAGTGCTCTTAACCACTGAGCTATCTATCCAGCCCCAAAAAAAGCTTTTTAAAAAGACAGAAAACAGAAAATGACAGAGGCTCCACATTTGGAAGAAGGCTGACCCCACTTGCTGCCAATGGAAACCACAGTGGAAGCCTGCCTCACTGGTGTCTTACAAGCTTAGATACTGGCTGTCCTCCATGGTGGCGGTCAGCTGAGCATGTCTGAGTATCACTCAGTTCCCAAAACATGAATCTAGGTCAATGAAATCCAGCAACATACTTTGCTCACCAATTTTCAGTGGTTTGTTCCTTTGTAGAAGATGGGAGAAACTGAATTCATAAGGCAGGGAAAGTCTGAATTCTTTTCCAAAATTCCCCCCAGGGCACTCTGTTCTGGAGATATTCCTCAGGCCATTTTGTTCAGCTCTGTCCTCCCTCCAGGGCCCATGACAGTGTCTGGCACAGAATGGGCTTCTATAACTACCTGCTGGTGTTGAGCCAGACCCCCTCTCTCCCTTCCGAGTCCTGCAGCCACAATGCCTGGTTGCCTGTCTAGCTGGCCTCAGCTTCTGCTCTGCCATTCCCACCACTATCCTCCCAGGTCAGGCCTTCCTCTCATTTATCCCTGGACTGACTGATGGCATCTAACTAGTTTGATTAGTGCTAATTGTTAGTTATTCCTGTTGAATCACTGTGGCCTGGTGTCTTTCTGAAAGACCACCTTCAGATGTCACCCTTCTGCTAAAATCACTTTGGCATTGTATTACTTTTCTGTTGCTGTGATAAAATACCACAATCCAAAACAACTTAAGAGTTTATTTGGGCTTATGGAGGGAGGAATAGGCCTCATCATCTTGGGGAAGGCACTGCAACAGGGGCAAAGCTGGCTGACCACATTTTTACCCCCACACAGGAAGCAGAACAGGAAGTGAGGCAAGGCTATAAACCGTCAAAGCCCACTCCCAGTCACATACTTCCTCCTGCAAGGCTCCACTTCCTAAAGGTTCCATAACCTCTCCAAACAGCACCACTGAATGCGGACCATGTGTTCAAATACTTGTGCCTATGAGACATTTCTTGTTCATGCCTGCAGCACTCAGGAGGCTGAGGGAGGAGGATGGCGAGTTTGTGGTTAGTCTGGGCTGCAGACCGAGATCACATCTCAAAATACCAAATACACAGACAGACAGACAGACACCCCTATAATTTTGTGCTTCTACAATAACAAAAAACCCAATTCCTGTGACCAAGGTATAAGTAGACCAGTCCTAATACCTCTCTTGCAACTTAATTCTCTCCCTGCACACAGCCCCTATCACAGTCACTGTCTCATTATAAGCAGACATCCAGCCCTCATACTGTCCTGTTTCTAATGACTATTTCTGTGGGCTGGCTTGTGGCTCATGTTCATTCAGGCCTGTGTAGACTGGATTCTGGCTTCCTGGGATTGCTCCCTCCACAAAACTAATACCTTTACTAGGACCCAGAACCACTCATTAAACATTTAGCTCATGTTACACTGTGTGACAGATTTATATTTTAAATGTGCTATCTTCTCCAGTTTAGATGGAATTGGGGGCAGAGATCGTTTCACCTGCATCTCAGTACTCTTATGCTTGAAATAGCATCTTTCAAAGTTGCTGATCAGTAAGTATAATACAATTGCTGTTGTATTATAATCAGGAATCCCAAGTGCCATCTTCTTCACATTCTAGTAGTCAATTGCCTTTCAAATAGTGTATTTTCAAAATCTCTTAGTAAGAAATTTTTCCCCTCATCACATTTTCATGCATGGATTAGGAAAAGATCTTGTTAGATATATAATTTAATGGGTATGTATGTAATTGAAGCTTTTTTGAAGAAAATGTAGTAAGATTGGCATCTTCTGTGGTTTTCTATGATCAAATAGGTATAAAGATGGTGCTAAACATGAGTCTGCTGTCACAGCCACGGAAGAGACAATATCATATTATGGAGAGTCTACAGTGGACCCTCTCTGGAATACACCTTATTGAGTGCTTTGCAATTATGTGAATGCTACTCTTTTCCCAGGTAGCTGCACACGCCCATGTTTAATGCAAGGTCATCAGCTTGATTGGCCATCTTGGAATCTTGGAATTCCCAGTGGGAAATGATGTTCTCATTCCTTCGTGAGGCTGATTCAACTTTTTTTTTTTTCTTAAGAATCGAATGAGTACAGGACATGGGGTCACATGGGGAGAGTCAAAGACAGAGCCAGAATGACAATCCATGTATTTGGATTCTAAGTTCTCTGCTTTGCCCTCCTAGTGGGTTTGGTTCTGTGGACAATTGTGATTCAGTAGAATCAACACAGGATTATTTTTAAAATTCTTCTCTACCATCAGAGTGTTTTGAAGCTTAATTTTTCTTTTTCTTTCTGACACAAACCTTCATGCATCAAGATCAGGCCCTGGGGTGTGTGTGTGCACGTGTGCATGTGCGTGTGAGTGTGTATATGTTGATGAAGGCAGTGTAGAAACTTAAAAACGTGAGTCACAGGCAAACTTCCTGTTCTTAGGAAATGATAACATTAGTGAGTTTTGGTAAATTGGAATATTTTAAGAAGGAATTTTAGCATGAAATATAGATTGAATGATGGAAATCAAAAGATTACCCAGTTAGATACTATGTTTCAAGTTTAGGGCATGTTGAATTTTAGGCAGCAACTAAAATGGGGGGTTTCTGGCGGAATGGCTTTAATTTGGATACTTTCTCTGCTATTCTGTAGCTGTATTACTTAGGGATTGGCTTCCTCAGTGGAACATCATTTGAAATTCTGTAGTAGGTGCCTAGGAAGTTGCCCATATCCTTGAACCAATGGCTTTATTTTATTTTTTTGGCCTTTTTGAGATGGGGTCTCCCTGTAGCCCCAGCTGTCCTGGAACTCATTATGTAGACCAGGCTGGCCTTGAACTCACAGAGATCCACCTCCCTCTGCCTCCTGAGTGCTGGGATTAAAGGTGTGTGCCACCATGCTCAGCAAACCAAAGATTCTTAACTTGGCTGTGTATCAATCGCCTATGAAGGCTGGGCTCCATCTCAGACCCAAACCCAGGCTCCCAGAATTCCCCGAGACAGGTCAAAGGCAATGTATTTTCAGAAAGCTCCTCAAATGATTTTAAGTCACATCTCTCACTAGGAACTGCTAATTTGAGGTAATCTTCAGACTTTTTCTTTTGTGAATGAGTCTTGGATGGTAAGGCACTTGTTAAGGCCATTTGTCTGAATGCTGAGAGATGCCTGAATTCTCCTACAGTGTCCTGTGGAGTCAGTCGACTACTTTGTGATGTTTCAGTGTATAATGGACAGGATTAACAGTACTTTAAACATAGTATCTTCCTTTTTTCCCCCCTCTGACATTTTCTTGAAAGCCCAGAAAAAAAATGTGCACATTATTATTTCCTTTCTCCCACTCGGCCAATTTTGTCTCCTTCCTGCCTTGGGACTTGTACTAAAATTCAGCATAGCTCTTCTGGGCTCACAGCTTCAAATTATTTATTGCATTATCATGACAAAGCATTTTATTTTGGCCTCCCCAGCCCGTTGGCATACAACTCTGGGAATCTTGTCAGATTAGGTAACTGCTGCCAAGAAGCATAAACAGTTGGTATAAACTTGGAGGTTATTTGGTTTTGTTTTAATGTCTTAATGCAGGCATGGTAGACTAAAAAACATGACTGCTTTTTAAACCTGAGGAATGTACCTGGAATGGACACCCAGATAATAAGATTAAATTAAACCCAAAATAGGATTGTCACTATACTTTTCATAGCAGAGTTCTGAAGTGGAAAGTCTTGTAGTTGCACTCTATAATTCTCTGGGACTAGTACAAAGGCAAAGTCTTTATTTTTCCATTTCAATTGCTCTGTTAATATCAGCTAATTCTCCCTTGTCCTTTGGGTTTTGCTATTGCTGCTGTAGTGTCATAAAGGAAATTCCAGGCAATAAAAAACATGCAAAATCCAAACACATTTAGGGTTTTTCCATCTTCAGTTTTATGTGACCATCTATAAAATAACATGGACATTTTTAGACATAAAAATCAATGTTAAAGCTGAGTCAAAACAAGAGGAAATACTGTCTGAGTGATCAGTATTATATAGTTAGTCATTCAAAGAAAAACAAGCTCTGTGCTGTGCAATTCAAATGAGCTATGGAGTAGCTCTGGTATTCATTCTAGGAATCTTACAAATGCACTTGGTTATTTCAGGAAGTAGATCAGAAGCCCAAAAGACATTTCCATTGAGATACACTGTGAGCATTTTAATTTAAAATTACCAGCCTATTGGAATTCCATTTACTGTATTTCAGCTCATTTACATGACAAAGATGTGAAAAATGAGGTGGTACTTTCATAATTCTATTTTTAAAATACTTTTATTGTAATACAGAAGAACAGAATTCTTTTTTTTTTTTTTTGGTATTTTGGAGACAGGGTCTTACTATATAGGCCAGGGTGACCTTGAGTTTGACACCTTGTGTTATACCACACCTTTCAAAGAGCAGAATTATCAATAGAAGGAAGGAAGGAAAAAAAAAGGAAGAGAGTGATGAGAGAGAGAGAGAGAGAGAGAGAGAGAGAGAGAGAGAGAGAAACAATGACTGAAGGTCAAAGCAACTGTTCTCTTGCACTGGGTTAGGAAGGTAACAATGTCACACTTGTTGCCTGGCCAGCAGATGGCAGAGTCCCTCAACAGGCCAGTCTTGTCGTCCTAGTCTGGGTCAGCAGTTTCCTTATCTGATTAGTTCTAGAGAATTTTAGCTGAAGGTCACTACCTCTCCTCTCATTTTCTCCCTTCCCCTTTAATCTCCTAAACTTCTCTCTCCCTCCCTCCCTCCTTCCCTCTCTCTGTGTCTCTGTCTCTGTCTCTCTCTTGGACAAGGTTTCCCTTGTAGCCCTGGAACTTACTATGTAGACTGGGCAGGCCTCAATTTCACAGAGATCCTCATGCCTCTGCTGAGATCAAAGCTAAGTGCCACTGCCTCATCCAGGTCAGCCCTTCCTTCTTGCTTTTCTTTCCCCAGTGATTAGAGGACTGAACACTACCAAGGGGAGTGAGTTAGAATTACTAGGAATCTTTCCTGAGGGCAGACCCTGCACCCTGTCCTCCTGTGATAGACTGCATGTAATTAATCCAGGTTCTTAGGGAAGAAGGTGACTGATTTAGGAATGGATCTAAAAAAAGAACAGGCTAAGATATGGCACGAATGTACTTTTTTGATCTTTCCTTTTTTCTTAAAAAAAAAAAAAAGCAAGCAGATGAGTCTGTGAGAAACATGGGCATCATATGAGTTTGAAGCAGAGGCGTGGGAGGCAGACCTAGGTACTGAGGAATTACTTCGGTAAATGAAGCATAGCTCACTTCCAACATCAGGTCTATTTTTGTTATTTTTGTTAATAGGCATGTAGAAATTGCTTTTGCTGAAAAAGTACTGACTTCCCCCTGGGTCCAAAGGCAACTATATTAGTTGCTTTTTTTTTTGTCTCGGTGATCAAATACCTGACAAAACAGCAGTCACTGGAAGGAGGATTTATTTTGACTTGTGGTTTGAGAGGGCACAGTCCATGGTGGCAGGAAGGCATGGTGGCGCTTAAGGGGGTGGGAACATGTAGCTGGGGCTTTGGACATCTTGGTAGACCAGGAAGCAGAGAGTAGGCTGGAAGCAAAGCTAGGAGATAAACCTCTAGCTCCCACCTCATCCCAATCCAATTTTTCAGTTAGGCTCTATCTCCGAAAAATTCTACAACTGCCTAAAGTCATACCAGGAGGTAGCAACTAAGTGTTCAAACACACAAGCCTGTGGGGGCACATTCACCCTATAACATTAACTAAACATAGGTCAAAAGCCTGGCATCTCTGAATTCTTCTTGTGTCTGTCCCCTTTACTTTGGGTCACCTGCTCACCACTGCAGGTCAACCTGTTAATCACTGCATCCTTCTTAAAGGCACAGATATAAGACATGGTTATAACCTTGTAATCCACCTTGGATTCAGGGAAGAGCAAAACCTCACAGTACAGACTACCCCCAGGCAGGGCAATTATCCAGGAGAGTGAAGCTGCATAGTCATTTCCTGTCACCTCAAAGCAGTAAGGACTTCTCTGGAGCATCATGTAGAACTAGAGTCCAGGAAACAAACAGCAAGACCACACTAAACAGGACCACTTACTTACATCTACTCCCTGTGCTAATTCTTCCTCTGTTTAAGCCTAGGGCTCATATCAGCACCGAAAAGACAGACTGTTATGTAGCCTTTAGCTAAACATATGGACTCTTAAAAAATTATATTGGCCCCTTTAATCTCTCCTTATACTTTCCTTTTGGGTGTTTAAGGCCATACAGTTGGCCCAGATAAACCAATTTATTTGTACTCTTAAGGTTGTTTGAGGATCTGTTCCTCAGGGGTCACATGGGCTTGGGAGGAGCCCCTGGCTCCTTTCTTTTACCAGTTCTGCCTATGTGAAGATAAGTCAAAGGTCCTGCTCGACCATGGCTGGCTTCACTTGGAAGCATGGAGGAAATGCTTCCTCTGTGTTGACCCTCACTTTGTTGGCCAGGGTGACCCAAGAGACTCCCAGATAGTAACCCAGCATAGATAACTGGGAAAATGAACAGCAGACCTCAATCTTATCTAAAGGAATATTGACAACTGATTGCTGCTAGATGAAGAACAGCTGACCTTTCTAAAACAAAGACCTCTAGATAGGCTGACTAGATTCACAGGATGGACAAGTACTAGGGAATGGCTGGGGGTGCCGACACCACAGCAGGCAGTAGCAGGGAAGACAGAGTAAAAGGGATCTGGTGCCAGGGGAAGGCTATGGGAGGGTGCCATCTGGGAAGTGGGTATATAGATGAATAAGATTGTTTGGATGTTCTGTGTGATATATACACAAAACCCCAACAAATTTAAAAAAACGAGTTATATTTGAGGAAGCATAAAAATTTACATCATGTTAAGTAGTAGAGGTGATAAACATTACCGTTGAAATCTACCCAATGACTTTATAGCCATATACAGGTGCCAAGGATCCAAGTGCAACCGACCATGACTAGTAATAATCAGATACATACAGATTAGAGAGGCATGCGCCAACATCTCAGTGTTAGTAGCAAAAACAGCGAGTCTTTCTGCAAGGAACAATATATTCTAAAATGAAATGGAGATCTTTTTTAAAGGTTAAAAA
>NW_008360332.1:6769326-6787481 GCF_000622305.1 Nannospalax galili
CCAGTATGGCTACCCTAAAAATTCCTGCTACATTTTTCCTAAACTTTAAAATTTAAAGTTTCATATAAAAAGTAAGCCTCTGGACAATGACTCTACCCACCAACTTAAGAAAGCACTGTTTTGCCTGTGAGTATAGAAATGAAGGAATAGAGCGTATACTCTTTGGAGGGTGGCTTCTTTTGCACGTGCTATGTTTGTGAGCAGGGAGTTCTCTGCACAGTGAGAAGGCAGATATTCCTTCTGGAAGGCACTGATAGGCCCAATACTGTGTGTGAGTTAGCTAAACCTACATGTTTCCCTTGATGGGTAGAGGGACAGGATGAAGACAGAAGTTGGCCAGGAGCCATAAGGGAATGACAGAATCATGGAAGAAAAAATACAGAAAGGGCAGGGTGCTCTAACGACTGATTTTGATTAAGTAATAATATTTCTGGGACCAGGTTTGATCTTAAATATGTTTAGGAATTTATTCAAATCAACCTAACTTCTAGTATTTGGGCCACATCAGTGTAAAAAGCAGTGGTATGTCCTTCCTTCTGTCTACTGAAAGTGTTTTGGGCTTTTTACAGAGTTGCTAAGCTCTTTCCAGATGGATGATTTCATTTAAATGTACAATGCACATACTACTAAATGTATTACTGTTAGGTAGTTAGTTGGGTGTAGTGGGTTTGAAGGACGTATCATAGCAGAATGTAAAACAAGGGACTGGACCAGTAGGACTTTACTGGCCAAAACAATGAGACCTGAGTGGTATCTCTGGCTCTGGAAGGAGACATGACATCCTGAACCCTGGGAAACCATCAATGGATAACCATGTAAATCCAGCTGCAGGAATCTTTGCCTTGGAAGATGATTGTCTAGCAAACACTTTCTGATAAAGAACAGAGGCATACCATCCTCTTGTCAGTCAATCCAAACAGGCCTGAATAGGACAAAGATCCCCAGGAAAAGCTGATTGTTCTAGAGATTTTTAAAGAAAATAATGCAAAGCCTAAAATACTGAACAGGGTAATGGTATCTTTGCCCATGTCAGTACATGAGAGTACTCTATTACACTCTGCTTGTCTCTCACATGACACTCTTTGTGTCTTGTTTTAATTCTTTCAACAGAGGTCACCAGCACCAGGGAGATGAGGGGGTCCAGACTGAGATCTTGGTGACATCTTCTGGTATTTCTATTCAATTATGATTAGATTTTCTTCATCATTATGGGGTAAGGCATGAGCTCTGCTCACTTGGGTTGAGATCACAGAGTTTCCTGCTCCTCTGTGTCTGCAGCTTCCCTTGGTACCTGCACATCTAGATCACTTGTCCTTGCTTCAGTGTATTTCTGGCATCTGCGCTCACCTAACTCCAACAGCCTTTTCAGGTGGGCTAGCTACACTCGTGTAGTCTTTTCCGAGAGTCCATCATTTGGGTTGTCTCCATCAACTTTTTGCCAGCAGGAGACCCGGTTGTAGGACTTGGACCACATACAGCTTCATTTGCACTGCCCTCCTCGAATGGAATACTTTATTTTGTTTTTTCCTACTTAGCTCAGACTCACAGTTGCATGCGTCACTGGTTCTCTCCTGTCACCAAGACTTCACTTCTCTATAAAATCACCCCTTTTCTACAGGTCACAAATGTACTTTGAGGACCCCAATATACTTTTTTTCTAGCTTTTCCCATCCACTTTAATGAGATTGTTGTTACTAACTTTTGAATGTCTATTTTTTCTGTGACAGACAGGATATTACTATTTGTCATATGGTAAGGTCACTGTGTTTTCTGTATCAGATTGAGTTGATAACAACATACCCGAAGTGGTGGATCCCTTTGTTTTTGAGGATTTGATTTTGTATGATGTATTAACTGAACGTAAAGATTCTTCTGTGGTTAGTAGGCTCCAATACATCGTGGCCAGGATCTGTGCTTTCCTCCCTACTCTCAACTGGATCCTCAGTTCAGTTTCTCCAGTTCCTTGTAGGAAGGAAATCCATGTTCTATCTCGGGAGGGCAACATACCTGTAACAAGGACTAGAGGCAAATTTGAAAGAATACATGTGGGACTTCTATTCTGCTGGCTCAGGCAACTCTGGAATTGGGCAAAGTATACTATACCTGATTTCTAGGTTCCCAAACAAAGGGTGTATGTGTGCCCCAACTGCCCATTGATTTTATTTTTTTCTTTTTGAGACAGGGTCTCACTATGTAGCCCTAGCTGGCCTGGAACTCGCTACATAGCCTATACCAGGAAGGCCTTGATCTCACAGGATCCATCTGTGTGCTGTCACACCTAGGCTGTCCATCGATTTGTAAAATACGTCTCAAATAAAAGGGACACCTTCTCTGCGATTCTTCTCCTCGGCCGACTCCTCGACTCCCTGCACTCCTTCTCTACCAGATGTGTAACTCCCCTTCAGTTCCTGTTGATTTGCCTTTCTGATGTTTCCTTCAACACTGGGACAAATATGATCCCCAAACTGTAAAAAGAAAGAGGTTGGTTTTTCTTCTACAAAACCACAGGGTCAAGGTTGGGCATGGTGGCGCATGCCTTTAATCCCAGCACTAGGGAAGCAGGCAGATCTCTGTGAGTTCAAGGCCAGCCTGGTCTACAAAGTGAGTTCCAGGCCAGCTGGGGCTGCAGGGAGACACTGTCTCAAAAAGACAAAAACAACAACAACACAAAAAACAAAACAAAAAACGCACACAAGGTTACAATGTAATCAGAGGGAAAGAACTTGGCTTAAAAATAGAAATACTGACTATATACTATTGTTAAACTAATTATTCTTCAGCGGTTCCGAACATGTAATAACACATTTTGGTCATTTTCATTCCCCGTTACCATCTCTCATCCCCCTTCCAGTTTTTCTGAACCCCTTCCTCCGAACAAGTACCTCCTCTTGTTTACATGGCTGCTTTGTGACTCACTGAGACTAATCAGGCTTGCTTTCATGAGCACTGATGGAGGTTATTTACTGGTGCATGGTCAACTTAACAGAGGCTACACTGAAGAAAATCAGTCCTCCTCCCCCAGTAACCTCAAGAGGGGTCATGCCTCGTGAGACCCCCTATTCAAGAGCCCCATCCTGAGCAAGTAACCAGAGCTTCCTTGAGTTTACAAATGCAGTGGCCATGCTATGTCCAGAAGACAGTTTTTCAATAGCAGTTAATAATTATATTTCTTTTGTAAACAACTAGGCAAATGATATATACAAACTTTCTTCACTTTTACAGAAGATCTAGATTTATTCAAACACTGTAAGTTGGCTAAAAAAACAAAACAAAACAAAAAAACAAAAACTCTCATAAAATGGAGCACCCTCAGTTGGGAAACCTGATAAATTGGGAGAAATAAAACCTTCAGCAACATTGCCACCTGCTGGCAAGACTGCAAGCAAATCAAGAAGGGTTTGGTTAGTTTCTCGGATGAGACTGAGAAACATATATAGGGGTTTTGGACGTCTCTCTCAGACTTATGACATCAGAAGGATGCCAGTGTTACTACAGGCCGACTCCAGTTGATTCTGAGAGAATGAGGAGGTCTCAAAGGGGTAGACAATACACAGATGATTCACACCTAATACTTCACAGAGCCTGAGGCAGTCCCAGTGGATCCCCAAGATATAATTACAACACCCAGGATGACATGTGACTATGTTAACATTTCATTGTCTGTATGCTTGAGTTACTAATGAACAGGAAAGAAATATCAGAAAATGATGCCAAGTGGACAAATATTGATTAGGGGCTTAATGAAAACCCTGCTAACTTTCCAGAGTGCCTTAAGGAGTCCATATAAAAAATGTATCGTAACCAATACTCCTTTGAAGGCAAAATCCTTCTCAGGACAGATTCCTTACTCAATCTGCTGCTGACATCAGGAGAAACTATGAAAGTTATCATCGGGATCTGAGACTCTCATTGACATCCTATTAAAGAACACATTCTGTTCTCTATATTTGGGATCTAGAGTAGGAACAGAGGGGTGAAATAATTGGAGAGAGAGGGGAGGAGGAGAGGGAGCTCAGGGAACCCAATACCGGTTTTAAAAAAATAATGGAAAAGGTTTTCCAATAGAAAAAGAATGTGTATCGAGTAGGGTGGGTGCTGTAGTTTGATTCTGAGTGTCCCCCAAGGGCTCACGTGTTAGAGGCTTAGCTGCCAGCATGCGCACTGTTGGGAAGTGGTGGGTTGTGTAGGAGGTGGGGCCTGGCACACTAAGTTAGATCACTGAAAGACTGCTTTTGAAATCCCCTATTGGGTCCCAAGCCCCTTCTTTCCCTCTTTTTTTTTTTTTTTTGACAGGATCTCCCATAGCCCCAGCCCACCTGGCACTCACTATGTAGGCCAGACCAAGTAACCATGAACTGATACCATGAGCCAAATAAGCCTTTTGTCTTTTTAAGTTGATTTACTTCTGGTATTTGTCACAGCACCAGAAGGCTGACTAATACAGCAGGCAATCAAGGCAAGGAGAATCAACACCTAGGAAATCAGGTCCTGGAACCATAAGAGCCTACTCAAAATGTTTATTTCACCCAACCTCAGTATTTTCACCTGTAAAATGGATAAAATAAAACTAATAATGCTTCTGTTATTTCATTTTTATTATTTTATTTTAATTTTTATTTTATGTGTATGAGTGCATTGCCTGCATGTATGCAAGTGCACCTGGGTTGTGCAATACCTGTGGAGCCCAGAAGAGGGCATCAGATCCCCTGGAACTGGAGTTTTGGATGGTTGTTAGCTGCCATATGGGTGTTGGGAACTGAAATTGAGTCCTATGCAAGAGCAGCCAGTGCTCTTAACTGCTGAGACAACTCTTCAGTCTTATTTTTAATTTTACTTTAAAAAATATTTCTAATTTTTATTTTATTTTATATGTATGAGTGTATTGCCTGCATGTATGTAAGTTTGCACCTGGGTTGTGCAATGCCCATGGAGGTCATCAGAGCAGCCCACGCTCTTAACTGCTGAGCCGTCTCTCCAATCCTGCTTCTACTATTTTAAATGATGCATCTCTTTCTATTTCTTTTCCTGCCTATCTGTATATCACCATTTATATCTCCATGTTAGTAATATCACTTATCCCTTATAAATTTTACTGTTAGTTTTAATAAAGGAACCAAATTGTTTTCAAATAAATGGGCCTCTCAGTTTCCCTAAATGTGAGAGTCACCAACACACCTGTTCCCGACCTGAGACGACTCCCTGAGGGACAGCCCATGATGCTCAGGTTCAATCTGTTCTGCTTCACCACAAAGTAAAAGGACATGTTTTGATGTTAGGAACATGGCAGGTGGGCATTCACCAACTCCACAGGCCCATGGTTTAGGCAGTACGTTTGCTGATGGAAAATATGATCTGTAAAGAATGTCCTTGTAGCTAGTGAGGACTATTTATAGCTTCTGACATAGAAGGTTTCAAGTAGAGAATGAACATCATTATTAATACTAACACAGATGAGCTCTGCAGGACAGACTATAAAGTATTCTTAGAATGTCCTAAGAGCTATGATGTTACAGAACTTGTCAACAGGAAGGGAAGGCTGAAGGAAAAAAATGGGGCATACGTGTTAAGACATACAACGGGACCTGGGACTTGAACTTATTTTTTGCTACGCTATCAGAGATCTCTGACTGCAAGGTCTTTGTCTTCCATTTATTATTGGAAAAGAAATGTTGGTCCAGCATGTCTGAAGAAATGAAGATCTTTCAGCTCAGACCTATGGGTAGCCAGACTCCTGTTTCACTAAGATAAATCTCACTTTTAAGGTGCCTACGTCTTTGGACCTCATCTGGTCCACCCAGAGTCCTGCAAGAAAACACTTCATTAGTTTGTCAGTCTATTCAAATCTCATGAACACATTTTGCTCAGTTTTGGCTTAAGCTGTACCCCCCATCTGGAACACTCTCTCACTGAATACCACCCATCCATCTAGACCCACTTTAGCCTCATCTTTTCCAGAGGGCTTCCTCTGATTAACTGCTAGGGAGTTGTCTGCTTTCCTCTGACCTTTGAATAGCTATTAGGATCTTTTTCATATAAGTAACCATATTATATTATCTCTGATTTTTTGTTGTCAGTTTCTCCAGATTGAGTCAGGGTCTTGCTGAATTAGGAACCTGTTGAAGCAGGGATCACCAATCTATTTGACTCTGGGACCTCATCTACTCAGAATGGCATAAGGGGCTACTTTTTTCTACTTAGTCTAGAAGGAGCTCTTTGGGATGATTCACACAAAGACATGACACAGGCTAGCTTAAATTCTCTTTCCCTTATAATGAATTTCAGACATGTGCAAACCAATTTGGCTGCCATGGATAGATGCCACAGTTATTCCATAAGGAGAAATACCATCTTCCCAGGTCCCCTGGATGGCACCATTCATCAAATTCTTTCTTTTCATGACGTTATCTTTCCTACACACAGAAAACCAACACAGTTTTCCAGATGAAACCAAACAAAAGACATATGCTAAAGAAACCCAAGAGAAAGCCACTGAAATACAAAGCAAATTCTGCTAGATAATCTAGCAACAACTGCTAAAAGCCCTAGGGATGCTGTCAGATAAGGTTAGCGGAAAAGGAGAAAAAGGCCGGTCAAGCTAGTTGAAGCTGTGACAGACAATGCAGAGGGGAAACTCAGCTCGAGGCAGTGACTGCTTTCCAGCTGATCTGCACCAGAGTTAGCTGAGGAAGAGAAACGCAAGGAAAAAGCTGTGGACACTGGGCACACAGATCTACTCTCTTTGCCTAAGAGGGTCTCTGCTTTTGATTCATGAATAAGTCACTCATGTTGACATGAAGGGCCACCTCAGAGGAAGGGGATGCTATACCAGACCACCATTTAGTGCCAGCATGTGGCCTGTGATGAGTTACTCTATCTAGTTTATCAAAGGGGGATAATGCCACCCCACTTGTTTACTTATCCACTCACCAGGAATATATTCAAGGTCTACTATGGGCCATATAGGAAGGGGCTCAGTGATGAGCAAGACCTGGCCTCTGCCCTTCCAAAGCCTCCAGATCATCTCCTAGGGTTAAAGGGTTGAAGCTATAGAGCAGAGAAGTGTCTTGTAGGAGAAAACATGGTAACAATGAAGGCCTTCATCATCAATGACTGACACTCTGGATCTAGTTCTGTGGCCTAAGCAATTTATAATTTTCCTGCACCACCGCCTCCCCCCCCCTCCTTTTTTTTTTGGTCTTTTTGAGACAGGGTCTTCCAGCTGGCCTGGAACTCACTATGAAGACCAGGCTAGCCTTGAACTCACAGAGATCCGCCTGCCTCTGCCTCCCAAGTGCTGGGATTAAAGTCATGCGCCACCATACCCGGTTTTTCCTGGGCTTTTCTAGTCTACCTAGAAGATGAAGACATTTCCTGCTCTAAAATGTATTACTCTAAATACAAATTAAGAAAGTAAGCTTTTAAAGTACTTTCTGAATCACAACTTTCTAAAAGATTTTTAAGAAATAATTCAGACATAAACAAAACAAAAATATTGTAACCAATATTTCAGACACACAAAACAATAATATTCTAACAACTCCTGGTGTACCAACTCTCCTACTTGAGAAAACATTATAAAGGAACATGCCTGGTAGCATGCCCTTTTATCCCAGGATGTATTACTGATAAGTCTGGTGTTTATTATTTGGAATCTTGACCACTTAAGGAAGTCAGATGTGTGACTAAGAATGGTTTACCAGTGATGATCTCTGCCTATACTTAGGTGTTCTGACTCTGAATGAACGCCAGACCAGACAGTGCACATTGCTACCTCAGATGCCAGTCCGTTTTGTCCCTGCTGGCCCTGCCTGTTGTCCAGACTGTAGCCAGGCATTGCTTGCTGTACCTAGAAGCACAGCTTTATGTTTACCTTGAGGGCTTTCT
Source organism: Nannospalax galili (assembly GCF_000622305.1). Taxonomy (NCBI): domain Eukaryota; kingdom Metazoa; phylum Chordata; class Mammalia; order Rodentia; family Spalacidae; genus Nannospalax; species Nannospalax galili. Next base: position 6,777,211 of record NW_008360332.1, read on the forward strand.
GCGCAGATTCACTAGACCCTATCGCAATTAGGTTAGGCCCCGCCATGCTGCAGAAACTCTTCAAGTGCAGAGAATCAGTCACAGGCACTGTGGAGACTGCATAGTCCTATGCAGACAAAAAAGAAAGACAAGTTGTTACTGCAGAGGAATTCTAAAGACTGACTGAAAACCTGCCTGAACTATCTTTGCTTCTTTGATAGTTTTGACCCTAAATATCTGAAGGAAAAATTGCGACTCACCAATATTGGGCTTGCCAGTTAAATGAAGGCAGCTTCTTTTTTTGGTCTTTTTGAGACAGGGTCTCCCTGTAGCCCCAGCTGTCCTGGAACTCACTATGTAGACCAGGCTGACCTTGAACTCACAGAGATCCGCCTGCCTCTGCCTCCCAAGTGCTGGGATTAAAGGTGTGTGCCACCACGTCTGGCTGAAGGCAGCTTTTAAGAAGAAAAGTTTCCTTCTGGAGTTTGACTGTGTCAACAGCTTTGCTAGGTGTTTGGCCTATGAAGTGGGCTACTCTGGGAGGGTGGTTTCAATCTCTTGGAGAAACTGTGGATCAGCCAGAGCCTCACATTCCCATAGGAAACAGAGATTGTTGGTTGAGGAGGTGCATATGTGTGTGTGTGTGTGTGTGTGTGTGCGTGTGTGCGTGTGTGTGTCCTTTACCAGTTTAGAGAATCATTCTGCTGATGAGCAATAAGACAGACACAATACTTTATATACTTTCAGGTACACAGTAGGTACCTATGTACAGATGACTCCTGATTCTGGTCTGTAAAATCACATTTTTGTAGTAGACTCAATTGGGCCTCCAGATTTTATTTTATTTTTTACGTGTATGAGTGTACTGCCTACATGTATGTGAGTGCACCCATGTCATGCAATGCCGCAGAGGTCAGAAGAGGGCTTCGGATTCCCCTGGAACTGGAGTTAAGGATGGTTTGTAGCCGCCATGTGGGTGCTGGGAATCGAACCCTGGTCCTCTGCAAGGGCAGTCAGTGCTCTTAACCGCTGAGCCATCTCTCCAGCCCCCAGACTTTATTTTTTAAAAAGTGATTGTGCCACATGTGCTAGGTGTTTGTACGATTATGCAAGGGAGTGGGGGGGAACCAGAAGATGAACATGCTAACACTGTTGTTCCTGTGGTAACCCAATGAATTCTGATTATTAAGAAATTTGAATTTAATAGTCTTTAAAACGTCTAGCAAATGTACAAATACTAAGAATAATTTTGTAAAGCCAGTGAAATATAAACACAATTACCTGTGGCATATTGATTCAATAGGTCTATGAATATTTATTAAGCAATTACTCTGAGCCAGGCATAAATTATCCTTCACCTACCTTAAAAGTATCAGCCAAGATTTCAGCACCTCGTTGATTTGTCCTTTTGGAAAGGCCCACAAAAAATTCTCTGCCTATAACAGATGTCATGAAACATAGTGAGTGGGTGGTCCCAACCACTGTGCACTGTTTCTTTATCTATAAATCATGATTTTAAAGCAACACACAGCTCTCTTCTCCATGGGGGAGAACTTCACCAAAGAAATCCTGGAGATGGCTAGGTAGTTAAGAGCACTGGCTGCTCTTGCAGAAGACCTGGGTTTGATTCACATGGTGGCCAACAACTCTGTAACTCCAGTTACAGTGGAATCTGATGCCCTCTTCTGACCTCCATGGGCATTGCACAACATGGGTACACTTACATTCATGCAGACAAAACACTCAGACACAAAAAATAAAAATAGTAAATAAAATATTTAAAAAATTCCTCTAGGATAAAAATAGATTTATAAATTATACACACACATACACTCTCTAGGAAAAACTTCGGTAAGCATTAACATACTCATGAAGGGATATGCATGCTATTTCCATTTTATAAAAATAAAGTATGAGGGGCTGGAGAGATGGCTCAGTGGTTAAGAACACTGGCTATTCTTGCAGAAGACCTGGGTTCAAATCCCAGCACCCACATGCAGACAACAACTATCCGTAACTCTAGTTCCGGGGAATCTGACAGTGTCTTCTGTCCTCTGCGGGCATTGCACAACACCAACATGGGTGCACTTACCTACATGCAGGCAATACACGCATACACATAAAATAAAAATAATAAAAAAAAAGTCTGATAAGGAAGTGCAAAGGTAGGTAAAAAGAAAGCTGGTGGCTGAGATGGATTAGTAGGTGAAGGTGTTGCCGCCAAGCCTGATAAACGAGTTTGATCCTGGGACCCACGTGGTGGAAGGAGAGAACTGACTGCTGAAAGTTGTCCTCTGTCACCTTAGCACCCGTGTGTCCCTCATCCCCCCAAATAAATAAACATAAAGAGTTGAAAGCTGTACTTCTGTTTTGGGCAATATTGTAGACAGGATCCCCTAACTGACCTTCCTGATGTAAACAACTGAAATATTTAAATGTTTTGTTTTTGTATTTTCTTTTTTTTTTTAATGCAAATTCACTTTTTTTGCTGGAACTGCAGTTCAGTGGTAGATCACTTGCCTAACATTCACAAGACACTGAGTTTTACCCCTAATACTAATAATGTGTGTGTGTGTGTGTAGAAATACTTAAAACACACACACACACACACACACACACACACACACACACACAAAACTTACCCCCCTCTGACCACATTCACTTATAAGAGAAACCAGGTCTTTCATCTACCAACAACCCTACGTTCCAGACGTGGCTGATTGCTTCCTCACAACATTTAGCATTTCAAATGTCCCTTTACTCTTGTGTTTTTGGTGATTTGACATTTCAGGGAGAAGGCTGGTGAGGTGCTCTCTTTTTTCCCAGAGGGTCCTGTAGGTTCATTCATTGCCTCATACAAGGTACATGACTGAGAGTCACATTTCAGTGTGGTTGGACTACTATGATCAAGTGGGCTCAGGTGACACTGGCTAATCCTTCCATTATAGTTTCCCATTAGACTTTTGAATAGTGGTTTTAGCCTCCTTTGATGACCAGGCACAGATCATTATTTTATTAGGAATCTGCATTTACAGTTATAATTCTAAAAAGAAAAAAATCTGGTCTATTTGAAGTATAATTCATAAAGGAAAGACAGGCTAAATGATTCAGTCTTTACTTTCTAGAACCACTGTTAGAACTGATGCTCTCCCACCTTACAAGAATGGCCATGTTAAAAAATATACCCATCACGAGCCACTAATGAGTCAATGATTAAATAAATCATAATGGAAATAAGGAAACATTTAGAACTAAAGGATAACAAATTACTCATAGAAAAACAAAGATTCTCAGTGGGTGTAGTAGTACAAGCTTATAATTCCAGCGTTTGGGAGTTGGAGGAAGGATTGGGAGTTCAAGGTCATCCTCAGCTATATAGTGAGTTTGAGACCAGCCTAGGATACATGAGAAGTTGTCTCACAAAAAAGAGAGAGAAAGAGAAGAAAGAAAAAGAGGGGGAGAGGGTAAAAAAGAAAAGGAAGAAAAAAAGAATTTTTACAAAGCAGTACTTTATATTACATTACATTAATCTATACATTAGAGAAGATGAAAATTTCAAAATTCATCAGATAAAATTCCAACTCAAAAGAGCCAAGTGTGGTGGTGCATGCCTTTAATCCCAGCACTCTGGAGGCAGAGGCAGGCGGATCTCTGAGTTCAAGACCAGCCTGGTCTACTTTAGTGAGTTCCAGGTTAGCTGGGGCTACAAGAAGACCCTGTCTCAAAAAGACAAAAAAAAAAAATCCAACTCAACATGTAAGAAAAATAGAATATAATTAAAAGCAAAGAAACTTAAAAGAAAGAAAGAAAGAAGATAGAGGGAATATAGAGAAAGGGATCACTAGTCAATAGTTGGTCTTTTGCAAAGGTTAATAAAATTGGAAAACCTCTGGCAAGGGAGGGAATGGAAAAAGGCATAAACATCACAGTGGAAAAGAATTATAGTGGCTGGAGAGATGGCTCAGAGGTTAGGAGCACTGACTGCTCTTGCAGAGGATCTGGGTTTGATTCCCAGCACTTACATGGCAGCTAACAACTATCCTTAACTCCAGTCTTAGGGAATTTTATACCCTCTTCTGACCTCCATGGGCACTGTGCATCACAGATGTACTTACATACATGTAGGTAATACATTCATACACATAAAATAAAAATAATAAATATTTTTAAGAATTACTAAAGAATTATAGCTACAGTTACTTTGAAGTTTAAAAAGACACAAAGAAGGCATGAGTGACTTTATAACTAACATTTTTGAGAACTTAGAGAAAAGAGATTAAAAACCTTAGAAAATGGAATTCACCAAAACAGACTCAGGAAAGCCAAGTAGTTATATAATCATTAAAGAAACTGAATCAGTCTAAAACTTCCCCACAAAGGAAGCACTAGGATCTGTTTATGCATCTATTTTATCAAGCTCAAGAGATACACAATACAAATAGCACTGATTCAGAGAACAGAAAAATATGAAACATTCCTAATAAAATCTTACGAGGTTACTATAACACTTTTACCAAAACCAGATGAGGACAGCAATAAAGAAAACGTATAGGCCTTGGAAATAAAAGCTTTAACAACATATTAGCAAACTAAATCCAATACTATATGAAAAAGTGAATAATGATCAAGTTTGATTTCATCCTAGAGATGCAAGACTCAAGTGTCAGAAAATGGGAACGACAGAGGAAAAATCATATGATCATCTTATTGAAACAAGAAAAGAATTCACTAGAATTCATTTTCAAGTGTTGGCCTTATGGAAACTCTTATATCTGACCTTAGAAGACACACATAGGAATGAACATAGTGGCATTGACGATGATAATAGAATTCAAGAAACACTCAAATTGCATATCACTAGTAAGATGAATAAACGTATGGGGGTATATTCCTACCACAGAGCACTGGCTACCACTGAAGGTACTACATCTACACACAACAACTTAGGTCAAAAGTAGAAAAACCATACAAGAATTCCTACAGTATATTTTAGTAATGTAAAACTATAAAACAGGCAAAATTAAACATATAACTTATAAATAGATACATTGAGATAAACTTCAAAGAAAGTGCAAGAAGTGATTTACACAGTGTTCAGGGAAATGGTTTTCTGGGACTTTCTAGGGAGAGATTGAACAGGGGACCACATGGGGCTTCTTTGGTCCCTGTAGGGTTTTAGTTTATAGGCCAGGGGTGGACATGCAAATAATTTTATTATTGATCTTTAATTAGTACATACACTTATAATTCAGTTCTATGAAGTCTACTTCACAAAATAAAAGGGGAGGTAAGTTGATGTTATCTATTCAAGGGAAATGAGATGGAAATAATTTTTGCCAGTAGCTGCTTGGTTGACTGACAGAATTCCCAGCAGGAACTAGAATTGGAAAGTAGCTCTCCTTCTGCCCATTTCCTGATACATTATTAATGAAGCTATGACTTACAGCAGGAAAGGGCAGCGAGCACAGAAAGTGCTAGAGTCTAGTACCTGCCCAACTCTGCCTGTTGGGAGCTAAACTTGTACAGGTTGGGATGTAACTCATATTTCATGAATTTCACACTTAAAAATGGTAAAAATGGCAAATTTTATGTTTTATCAAAGGAGGGGGAGATGATTGGGAGGGGGAAGATGACTGGGCGGAGGGGAGAAGAAAGGGGAGGAGAACAGGTTGTTTTTGTAAATCTTTGTGGGGTTTGTGTATGTGTGAGAGAGAAAAAGAGAGACAGAGAGAGTTAGATCATGGATGGTGATCGGAATCCAATCACGTTGGGTGTCAGGCAGGCCTTGAACCTTCCACCTTGTTTGAGGCAGGAAATCTCTTGTTCACTGCTACGTAGTCATAGGCTGTCTGGCCCACAAGCTTCTGGGAATTGTCCGGCATCTGCCTCCCACCTCACTGCAGGAACACTGGGGCAACCGTGTGTTACTGTCCTTGGCTTTGTGTGGGTTCTGGGGACCCAAACTCAAGTCCTTATTGAGAAGCAAGTGCTTCGCTCACCGTGTCATCTCCGCAACCCCTCATCTCAGTTTTGAAGAAATTAAGTCTTGAGAGGTGAGCTTGAGGGGCTGGAGAGATGGCTCAGTGGTTAAGAGCATGGGCTGCTCTTGCAGAGGACCTGGGTTCAATTCCCAACACCCATGTGGTGGCTAACAATTGTCTATAACTCCAATTCCAGGGGATCTGATGCTGTCTTCTGAACTCCACAAGCATTGTAAGTGCACTTACCTACACTCATACACATAAAATAAAAATAATAAAACATTAAAAAACAAATATGATCTTGAATAAGAAGTCTATAGACAGCATCAAAGGCAAGCTTTAATGTTTAGTGGAGCAAAGACATCAGGCTTGACAGGCTGTGGAAAGAACTTTGACCAAAGGGAGAGAGATTCCTAGTATAATTGTGTCCTTGCACTGGGGACTGTCAGGTGTTTGTGTAGTCGAGCTATTAAGATAGCTAGAGTTGTGAACATACCTTGTTTAAGCAATGTTTCAAAGGATAGTCATACTCATTTACAAGGAGTTTTTAAAATTATATATGTATGTTCCAGAAAAAAAATAGTTGTATTGTAAGAAAGTGTGATTTACACATTTGCTTTGTACAAAAGTCTGTTTTCTAAGAGAAACTAGCTGTTGTTCTGGTCTGTCAAGAAGAATGAAAGTCTATCAATAAGGGGCACTGAGAATATTTGGAGGGAACTTACTGGGCAGATTCAAAGAATGCCTGAGTGGGCCTGGGCACAATCAGAGCTAAGAATGCATTGTAGGCACCCTTGACTCCTCCTCTGTGTTCTGAGAGTGCAATGTACACGTAGACCAAACTTCAGAGGGCCATTGCCTGTGACAATGGCAGCATAGGGCACAATTCCACTGGGTGCTATTCATACAAGCCATGGTTTGAGTAGCACCCCTGTGGAGATGGACGATGCAATGGCTCTGCCCACAGGCACAGAACACCAAGCAAGGAGCCACCAAAATGCCACAGAATAAAGAATCCTCCTTCTCCTCCTCCAGAACCGTTCATTAGATCTAAATGCCAGTAATACAAAACATTTTTTAGATAACAAAGATGGCCATACTTTGGCTATGTATATGCGATTCGTCATTAATTCACTGCAGCCACCTGATGGGGCCTTCTAAGAAGCTTTGTGCTTTCAGTGGGCCATGTGAGGCTGCCGTCCAAGGCTCAAGGACTAACCTCTGCCATTTGGGCTATGTTGATGAAATGCTTTGTTGTTTAGTGGCAAAGAAACGTTCACTATCAATTAAACTACTAGTGATCATCTCGCTCTTCAGTATAACTAGAATGAATGTGGGGATCAAGATTTTATATAATAACTGTGAGCTCACAAAGAGGTAGAGAGGTTAACTGCTATAATTACTGTTTCTTCGCTAGCCATCACATTGATTCTGGTTAGATCAATAATAGTACTAACATTCAGATTTTGTGGAACTCTGTTATTATTCATTGGGCATGAAGCCAAGTCAATTTGCATAGGGAATTATTTGAATTTATCTTGCCATCTGGAAAGAAAATTATTTGTAAATGGTGTTAAGTTCAAATTAAGTACAAACCAATATATGGTTACACAATGGAAAGCTATGTAACACATAAATGCAATTATAGAAAGACATTGTACATATCAATACTATTCCTGTAAAGAAGAGAAAATTATGCATATTAAAGTCCCAAAATGAAATTTATCCAAATATTGCAGCAATTATCTTTGACTGGAAGGCATTTCTTCCTCACGGTGCTTTTCTGTATTTTTCTAATTCCCTGCATTTAGCTTCTATTAAATTGATGACTAAAGAAAAATATTCATGGAACAAGCAACTACGAGTCAGGTACTAGAAATAGTTTGAATAGAAAACAACGCAAGTGTACCTGTGAATAAGACATCTCCACCGTCCAAGGTTGCATTTTCATCCTTCATTTCTACTATGTTGAGCTGCAGTTTTTCTAAAGCATCTTTCATCATGTCAACCTGTTGAAAGCACATGATCAGGTTAAGACGCGATCTAGTAAGAAAACCAACCATCTAAAGCTTCTGAGCACTTAGCCACATTCCCAAGTGTGCAGATGCACACACACACAGATGCACACATATACACACACACACACACACACACACACCCTCACCACACACAGTCATACAGTCACACATGCACTCATATACACATACATGCACACACAAACACACTCTCGCACACAGTCACACATGTACACACACACTCATCCTTCTGGATATAGGAATGTATATATTATAGGGCAGGACCAATCATTGTTTCTAAGAGAAGAAATAATCTGTTAGAAATGACTTGTTTAAAAGAACATTTGGGAGGCTAAAGTAGGGGGATTGCTATGAGTTCAAAGCTAGCCTGGGCTATGAATGATACCGTGTCTCAAAACCTGTTTACCTTACTCTTAGGTAAGGCTGAATACTATTATAGTCTCTTTTTTCTTAAGAATGTCAACTAGGAGGCTGATAGTTGGGCACAATAAGTCAAGGAAGGTGGGAAACAAATCACCAGTTCTCTTGTCCTTACAAGGAAGCACAAGATTTAATTTTTAAGCCTCAGTTAGTCAGTCAGAATCTCTTACACACAGAGCAATGATGGGAGGAATAACCAGTAACTTGAAATTTTAATCTACAGGACAAGTCATTGGTTTCCTTGCAAATATTTTTAAAAATGCAAAATACCCAAGGCTTCTCAGTAAATACAACTAACCTGTTATTAAAGTTTATAGTCATCTACCTTAAAACCTAGTTTCCTAGAGGTGATTAACAAACACAATAATTGCCATCAAATCAAAGAATATTGGAAAATGAAGCCAGGGACTATGTATTTCTAGGATTTGTCTTCATGGAGAAACTCTGGGCTGAATTAGAAAATATTTCCAGTGATGTTTACTTTACTTTTTATTTTTAAAATTATTTTATTTTTAGACAGCATCTCACTATGTACCCCAGGTTGTCCTTGAACTCAAAGTCCTCCTACGTCCACCTCCAAGTACTGGGATTACAGGTGTGTGCTCCCATGTGTGTCCAGGCTTATTTTAACACAAGAAGAAAATGCGAGTCGCAACAAATGTCCTTTGAAGCTTACAACTTAATTCAAGTCCTTCCAGCAGCTCAGAAAAAGTTATTTTGGTATTTTCTAAAGTCTGTGAAATCTTTAAAATGGCAGGTATTGAGAAGACATGAACTGAGCTAAGAGGAAAACAAGAGCTCACTTCACACTGAGCAGGACAGCCTGCCCAAGCATAGCGCGCCAAGTACACAGAGTGAATTGTCAATGGAAGGACATCACTGCGGCAGTCACTTCTAAAGTAATAAAAATTTGGAAATATGTTGACAACAAGGCTGACATTCATGCATCCAAAAACATTAAAGAAGATACAAAGAAAAATAAGTACGTCATCTCATCCTTGTCCTGGAACTCATGTTGAAATTCCACAAACCAGAGTGACTCAGAACAATACAAATTATTTCCATGGACAAAATGCTCTTTATGTACTAAATACATCTAGTGCCTTCTTTTAACAGCAGAATAAGTTTTCCTGTGTAACAGGAAAGGGAATTGTTGCTATAGCATAAAAAAAGGACAAAACAACACTAATTATGATTGCTGGGCTAACTGGGGACCTGGGAAAACACACACCTGTTTGCTTCTGGCTTCCCTGCCTCAGCGTCTATGGAAAATTCCCTGAGTGTAATTACAGAAGCCCCAGACCCAGGCTCCATCACCTTCTGTTTCTATTGTTGATATGGCAGTTTCTACCAGAATTCAACATTTAAAAGATTACCTGGAATTGAGAACAACATGGATTTGGCCTGAAGAGTTAATCTATAACTACACAGCATCTCAATGCAGGAATTTCATTCAACTTATCAAGAGATAAAAGCTGAAATAGGGAGGTTACTATACACGAGTTTCAGAAACACTTAGGTTTTCCAAGTCCTATGTCTTTCAAAATTAAAGTTTAGTTTTCTCTGAAGAGCTATTAGGATCATGTAAAAATATATAATGTTGGGGCTGGAGAGATGGCTCAGCGGTTAAGAGCACTGACTGCTCTTGCAGAGGACCCAGGTTCGATTCCTAGCACCCATATGGTGGCTACGAACCATCCTTAACTCCAGTTCCAGGGGAATCTGAAGCCCTCTTCTGACCTCCACGGCATTGTACGACATGGGTGCACTCACACACTTGCAGGCAATACACTCATACACATAAAATAAAAATAATAAATAATTTTAAAAAATGAACAGATAAAATAATACTCCG
>NW_008360332.1:6787513-6798037 GCF_000622305.1 Nannospalax galili
AAGCTGTTATACATTTATGATTAATAAAATAATTCTACAGGAAAACAAAATTTTAGAGGATAAAACATCGTGGGTTCTTAAAAGTTAAACCAGCTGCACTGGTACTAAAATAAACCTGGCTTTTGTACAATGGAGGTAGCTTTTTTGAAATATTCAGTTGCATCTATATAAGCAGCCACTGGGATAGGTCCACACTATAGCTGTTGAAGAGACAACATTAATTTCAGAGTTTAATGCACGGATAAAAGTTTAAAAAATTTAAAAATCAGGTAAACAGTTTTGGGAGGTGTGAGTCATACAGTATCAAATTGGAGAGCTAACCCCAGGGAGGTTTCGAAACAAGAGCATGGACCCCTGTGCAGGCTGTGCACCGAGAGAGCTGACCCCTGCAAGCTGTCCACTGTGAATAGTGTTCTCCTGGCACAGACTTCCAGCGAAGCAAACAGACCTCCTTACAAGTGGGTCCAGCACTGCCCTGATATACTAGCCCAGAGCAAACCAGCTATCTAGGCCATTAAAACATCAAGTGTGAAAACAGAATAGGAAAAACTTCAACCACAAACCTTAAACAACCAACAAACAAAAACACCCGCCCATTCTGTGGTTACACAGCCATGGCTAATGCTGATTTAATAAACTTTGGAAGGGGGAGCAAACAACACACATCCACCTTCCACAGAGAAGCTCACTATGAGAGTGGAACCATGCATTACTCAGAGAAACCGTAGAACAAACAGTACTGATTCCAAAGGCTGAGCTGAATAGGCCACTTTAGCCCATGAAATATAAGGAGAAATTAGAGAAACAACCTTAATTTCAACCTTAGCTTATGTGTGCATCATTATTTCTTCCTCCTCATCTCATCCTACACACACTGATTTTTTTTTTTAAACTATTTCCATTTATTTTTGACCATATTTTCTCTGCATGTCCTTTAGGTAAGATTCCCTCACTGGCCACAGTGGCTTCAGACCATGTCTGCTACTTCCATTCATCGAGCACACATATTTTCTTTTGTGTGTGTGTGTGTGTGTGTGTGTGTGTGTGTGTGTGAGTGTGTGTGTGAGTGTATGCCAGAGATCAATCCTGAGTGTCTTCCTCAACCGTTCTCCATCTTCATTCATGAGGCAGGGCCTCTCACTAAACCTGAACTCACCACTCTGGCTAGGGTGGTTGGCCAACAGGCTCCAAGGATCTACCTTTCTCTGCCTGCCCAACAAATTGCTAGTCACTGTGCAGGCTTTTTATGTAGGTGCTAAGTATCCAAACTCAGGTATAACCAAGCCACCCATCCCTAGCACGACCCATCTCTTTCTTTAAGAACTAGTGTCATTCAGGAAATTATCTTTTATTTTCCTGTCCTTCTCTCCTCCTCCCTCCCTTCCTTGCTTGGTTTTCTATTTTTCTGCCATACTAATATTTTAAAAAAATGTAGTTGTTGGAGTTGTAAATGCACAGTCCTTCCTCTATGAAAATCTGTATAGTGTGGTGTGATAATCAGGGGTGGGTTTCAAATCCTAGCTCTGTTACTTATTAGCCAAGTCACTTTGGGTTGGTTAACATTTTAATTTTATTTATTTTTTATACATTTATTTTTTTTTTATTTTATGTGTATGAGTGTTTTGCCTGCATGTATATAGTGCACTTGTGCGTGCAATTCCTGTAGAGGCTAGATGAAGGTATGGGATCTCCTGAAACTGGAGTTAAACATGCTTGTTAGCTGCCATGTGGTTGCTGGGACTTGAACCCAGGTCTTCAGTGTTCTTGACTTCTAAGCCATCTCTCCAGTCCCTATTATACCTATTTGTGTGTGTGTATGTGTGTGTGTGTGTGTGCAGTTCAGAGAACAACTTTCAGAAGTTGGTTTTCTTCTTCTACCATTGTTCCAGGGGTCCAACTCAGGCTATCAGGTTTGCACAGCAAGTGCTTTTATTCACTGAGCCATCTCTCTGGTCTAGGTTGGTTAACATTCTGAGCCGCAGTCTGCTCATCTTTAAAATATTTATTCATTATACTGCTAACTTCTTGGACTCCTTCTGATGGTCAAATTCATATAAATTTCTTAGCACACTGCACAGTAAATACTAGACACAACTTTTATAGTCTGTGTACCCACAGTGACAGATACTTATATTAGAAATCTGACCCACAACCAAACGAGCTGTTGCTTTTTCTTACATTCAGACAAGTTTCTTGTGTGCTACCACTGTATGATAGATCCCAACTGGTTTCCCATAAAATAAAACAGCAGTCTTTTCTACAAAGCCAACTTAAAGTTAGAGCGCTACACTGACGACTTGTTTACATTTAAATAATTCCAACTTTCCTCCCAGCTCCAGAAAGCTGTCAGAATGAGGTCCGTTTCCTGTATAATCTATTCTTTCAACTAATCCTCTGCAGGGACTACACCCAGTAGAAGTGGGCCTGTCTGGTAAAATGCTATGCAAGACTCAAGAGCATCAGAGGCTGGGCATGCTGGCTCTTGTCTCTAATCCCAGCACTCTAGAGGTGGAGACAGGAGGATCATGCTTGAGGTCAGTCTAAGATACATATATGGAGTTCTAGGCCAGCCTGAATTACATAGAGAGATTCCACTCCCCCTCAAAAAATAATGTCTTAGTTACTTTTCCTGTTGCTCTGATAAAATATCTGAACAAAAGCAACTTAAGGGGAAAAGGGTTTGTTCTGGCTCACAGTTTGAGGCTGCAACCCATCATGGAAGTTACAGGAGCAGGAACTTGAGGCGGCTGGCCACATTGCATTCATAGTTAAGATGCAGACCGCTGCACCATCAGCTTTCGTTTTTTTATACTGTCCAGGATCCAGGCCAGGGAATGGTGCTGCCCACTTTAAGTGTGAGTCTTCCCACCTCACTTCCCACTATCCCTTACAGGCATGCCCAGAGGCTAAATAATCACTCACAAGTTTGCCTGGAGGCTTGTCTTCCATGTGATTCCATATCCTGTCAGGTTGACAGTCAACAGGAACCATCACACAATTCCACAAGAGAGCATCAGCCAGGACAATACAGCCTGAGTAGATTCCAGGCACACAGCTACTCTAAAGGACCTAGTCCTCCTAAAGAATTCCTTCTCCGGTTTCCCTGCCTACCTTTCCCATGTCCTCCCACCTTCTTTTATGCCTTTTGTTCTCTCTCCTCGTTTGTCCCATTACACTGACATCATCTGGTCTCCCCATTTCACTCCTCTGGAGCCCTCACAGGCACCGGGGAATTTGAATACTGGTGCTATGACTTAGGTGTGATATGACTTGAAATAAAATTGACCTCAGTCAGCCTTGGTTTCCTGATCTGCAAAGGGTAATGCTTTCTCTACTCTAACAGGGATTATGTGATTGACAAATGAAACAATGCGCTCAGCATATAGCTCATTGTCTGGCACACTGGGCCCAAAATCCAGTCGATGGCATTATTATTTTGCTCTAAAAGGAGCTCAATTCTTGGTTTGGACCATGGCTATATTTTAAAAAGAAAAGAGCTGGGTGTGGTGGCACACGCCTTTAGTCCCAGCACTTGGGAGGCAGAGGCAGGTGGATCTCTGTGAGTTCAAGGCCAGCCTGGTCTATATAGTGTTTTTAGCACTATAAAATATCTTTTAGCCAGGGGTGATAGCACACCCCTTTAATCCCAGGACCCAGGAGGTAAAGCCATGTGGATCTCTGTGACATCAAGGCCAGCCTGGTCTACACAGCAAGTTCCAGGCCAGGTGGGGCTACAGAGAGATACAATCAAAGTCTTTTAATCTCAACTCCCTCTTTCTTGCCAATCTCCCCTGAACCTAAATATAAACAAAGCAAAACCCCCAAACATTCCCTAATATAAAGAGAAAACAAATTAAGTATACCCTCAAGCTGCTTCCCAGCATTCTTATGAATGTTGTTCCATTCACGACAGCTTGCACTAGTGCTATAACTGATCAAACGGGTTTATGGAGTGCAGATTTTCCAGCTGACCCTGTCCACAGTTGACTTACGCTGGGTATTTTCAGCGTAAATGCTATTTAGAATGTTTCACGGCTTCATGTTAGAAATATGCTCACCAGGCCTGATGGACAGTTTATTGGTGCAAATTCATAAAGGATATGCATCAGGTCTCTGTCAGTCAAGCTCCTTTTCTTTACCTGCTTCTGCCCATTAGATTACCAGATGGCATGGCTGCAAATGAGTTGGCCTGTTTGTGGCTGGCACATCTCGCTCAACCACAGTTCTGCTATGTGCTGTCACCAACATCACTACTTATTATAGTTTGGGTATGGACTGTCCTCCAAGGGCCTGTGGTTCCTAGTCTGTGGTTTTATTGGGAAGGAGTAGAATGGCTAACAATTGGGCTTGGTGGGAGGTCTTCTGGTCACTGGGGGTATGCCCCTGAAGGAGACACTGGGGCCTTAGCCCCTTCCTCTTCCTCTGTTTCACATTCTGGCCAGTTTGATCTGTTACATATTCTGACCATGATGTGCTCCCTCACTAAAGGCCCCAGAAAACAAAGCTCATTGGAAATGTGACCCAAAACGAACGTTTTCTCTTTATAAGTTGATTACCTCAGGTATTTGTTATAGTAGTGGAAATTGTCTAGCACCCGTTTTCGATGCCTGTTAATTCTCCAAGTCCCTTCATGGCTCCTATAAGAGCTTTTAATATAATACTGTCAGCCTAGCCAGAGAGCTGAGCAGCGGCAGCAAGGCTCCATTGGTGGGGATATGCTTTCCTCTTGCTGATTTTGTTGTGTCTTCCAGTGTTAAGTGTGAAAGGAGGGCAATGCTGAGGAAGCCACTTAGGAAGCTGATGTAATGCCTCTATCATGTCAGGGGATAGTTGGCTTGGAACTTGCTGATGTATCAAAGCCACACTATGTCATCCATGGTCACATCTGACAGGGCACATTTCACTTCATTATGCCACTTTATCTTGTTTGATAATCAGCACATTTGTGGCCTCTTGGTCTAGTACATTTGGATACTTGTACGTCAATGCTTTTTGTCTTTATCATGGGTTCTTATATATTTTCTCATCAGACCAACCAAACATTTAGTGGATGCAAACTTACTTTTATCAGACCACAGAGATTTAAAAAAAAAAAAAAAGGGTGAGGGTGGGGGCACAGTCCATGCTTTGGAAGTTGAAATTTCAGTGGGATTGAAATAACTTGTGAATATACAGTAACAATAAAGTAGAATGCTTGTTGGGATTCTGTGATAACTCTGAAAGGCTGGAAGTGTAGGCATTGGTAACCCTCTTACACATGAGTAAATGAGGCAAGAGAGGCTGACTGATTTGCTGAGTCAAGTCTTGTGAGTCCATTCCCCACTGCAATTTCTCTGTGAGACTGTGGTTCTAGAAAAATCAGCACAGTCCATGTCTGTTAGAATTTGGAATGAGAAGGTGACATGATAAAGAGGTAGGAACGGAATTCGACTTTCAAAAGATGCATATAGCTTTATGTGCTATGAGGGGCATGCAATGTTCCTGTGGGTATGGAGATTGGGCAGTGGGGCTGGGGAAGGTCTAGGATTTATAGGTGGACTCAGAAAATCCCAGAAAGGGGCCATGCCTTTCTGGAATCTCAGAAGGTGGGGTGTGCCTGCCTGGGTGGTGTCCTAATGGACAGATGGGGAGTTCTGATAGAGGAACCAGTATCTTCGATGTGGTGGTAAGGAACCAGATCTGCAAGGAGGCTATTAAGAAACCAGATATCTTTTGCTAGGGACCATGTGTTCTGAGATAGATGTATCTCACTCCAGGAGCGGGGAGGCAGGGTTGGGGAAATGGTCAGTTCCTTCAATCACTTGTCAGGCTGATTTTCCTTCAATGTCAGCATCGGAACTCATCTATTTTGTTCTGAATTCTGTACATTTAAGTGTATTAGGTATGATAAGACCACATGCCAAGGGGCTTTGGATTCTATGATGGCCTTCATACCATAAATAAAGTTTCTATATTAAAGTTGTAGGATGTTAGGTTACACAATGATTAATAGTAATAAATAAGGGCTGGAGAGATGGCTCAGTGGTTAAGAGCACTGGGCTGTTCTTGTAGAAGACCTGGGTTTGAATCCTAGCACCCACATGGTGGCAGCTAACAACCATCCTAACTCCAGTTCCAGGGGATCCAATACCCTGTTCCATCCTCCCTGGGCACTGCATGACATGGGTGCACCTTACATATATGCAGGCATAACACCCATACACATAAAATAAAATAAAAAATTTAAAAAAAGAACATTAAGCAATAGGAATGGAACGTACAAACCACACCAGGGCATTTACCAAGGACAGATGGCATATTACCCATCACCCTTCAGTCTTGGGATGCCTTAGGTTTGTCCAGTGGTTCATTTTTTAGCTTTTCCACATGTGCTGATTAAATTACTAAAACTAACTGAAATTATAAGGAAAAAAAAACCCCAAAATGGATCAATGAGAGTCATCTTAATATAAGAGTCATCTTCATTTCTAAATGAAGTCACACTAGAATCCTCTTTAATATTCTTTTAAATTTTTTGTATTTTTTTATTGTATGTGTACGAGTGTATTGCCTACATGTATGTAAGTGCATGTGTGTCGTGTATTGCTCATGAAGTTCAGAAGACAGCATTGGATTCCCCTGGAACTGGAATTAAGGATGGTTGTTAGCCACCATGTGGGTCCTGGGAATCGAACCTGGGTTCTCTGCAAGAGCAGCCTATGCTCTTAACTGCTGAGCCATCTCTCTAGCCCCTCTACTTTTAAATTTTTAGGAGGAAATTAGTTAGTAATGATAACAGCAAACATGGACATAGTCTTCCTTTGTGCTTGGCACCCTATGAAAAATCCATACTTAATTCATACATCTTTACAATATGATGAAGCAAGTACAAGCATTGTTCCTGTTTTACTGATGAGGAAACCGAGCCAGGGTAGACAGCATGCTAAAGGTTTCATAGCAAGTAAGCAAAAGAGCTCTGATGGAAACTTCCAGAGCAGTGCTCTGGAGTTTGTGTTACACTTCTGTGTACAATACTGTTACTAACAAAAACATGATCTAGGCTTGTATGATGCGATGCAGCAAAATGAAAACCAATGTTACAACTTACAGCATGCTCAAAAATGGATTACGCTGAATGTTATTTATATGAACAAAAATGTGGGCTCAGGCATTCTGCAGGGGCGAAGGGGCTGAGGCTCCAAATTACAGCTGTCCGAATTTAGGAAGGAGGGAGGGAGGGAGGGAGAAAAAAAAAGAAGGAAGGAGGGGAAGGAGGAAGAACGAAAGAAGGAGAAAAGGAAGAAAGAAGGAAGGAAGGGACTCGGGTCACAGTTTAAGGAGGGATACAGCCCATCATGGTGGGGAAGTCATGGCAGCAGGGGCCTACTTAAGTGGCTGGTCACAATGCATTCAGTCTAGGACTCCAGTATACCGGATGGTGCAATAACACATTTAGGGTGAGTCTTCTCACCTCAATTAACCTAACCAGGAAACTCCCTCAAAGATAGGCTCAGAGGTTTGTTTTCGTGATGATTCTAAATTCCATATTTGATAAGATTACATCATAGTCACATTGTGAACTGACTGTGGAGGAGGGCTGGAGTGGCCTCTAGGACTAGTAAACAATTCCTGGCTGGTAGTCAGAAAAAGAAAGAAACAAGTCAAACCTCCAAACCAAGTTGTTAGTCTATAAGGAACTGAATTATGCCAACAATCTGAATGAGTTCAGAAGAAGACAGAAGCTCTAGATTAAAAAGAATGCAGTCCATGTGACACCTTGACCATGACCTTGTATGATCTTGAACAAAGAATCCAGCTACACCATATCCAAACCTCTGACCTATAAAAAAGTGGGATAAGAGATATTCCTATGTTTAGTAATTTGTTATACAGCAGTGGAAAAGGACTACAGAAAACTCCAAGTTTAAACAGATTTTAAATAAGCCTATACCTGGAAGTGCCTTTGGCCAGAAGCAAAAAGAAACTTAATTATATGTATATTTCCGAGTTTATTGCTCAGAATATTGGTTACTGTTTTGTAAGACATTCTAATAATCGCCCCCAATCATTTTAAATGTTCAAGGGTCCCAGACACATAAACTTCGTGAATCTATTTTAATTGAAATATACAGTTAAAATTTAAAATGCCTAAAACATGTTTTAATATTGTCATATACAACATATCTCTATCTACATATACCTAACAATGATCATAGGAATTAAAGTAACAAAAGAATGTGTAACTAGTAAGCAAAACCAAAAGTGGGGGCGGGGGGATCTGGAGAGATGGTTCAATGGTTAAGAGCACTGGCTGCTCTTGCAGAGGACCTGGGTTCAATTCCCAGCACCAACATGGCAGCTAATAACCTTCCATAACTCTAGTTCCAGGGGATCTGATGCCCTCTTCTGGCCTCTGCAGACATTGCATGACACAAGTGCACTTACATGCAGGCAATACACTCATACACATAAAATAAAAATAATAAAACATTTTAGGAAACAACCCCAAAGTGTACCTTGGGTTACCCAATCTTGCTCTTATTTTCACTCATTCATTTCAGTAAAAAATGAGTATCTGTTGAGAGTCAGATACCATGGCAGATTATGGCCTGTGTCCATCAGAAAGTAGATATGGCATTCCCACAAGGCTCAGAGAACACTGCACAGAGGAGGCAGAAAGAATGTTGGAGCACAGAGGATGGAGAGGAGGGCTGTGGAACACCATCTTCATACATGGCATGGCCACTGTACTTATGAACTCATAGAAGCTCTGGTTACCTACACAAGATGGGGCCCGGCAATATTCCATCATGGATGGGGGAGGGTCTCATGAAGCCCACCCCTCCCTGAGAAGTTACTGTCAGATTATGGTTGCTGGGGGAAGGGAAGTCCTTTCCTGGTATAGCCACTCCTATGTTACTCATGGTCCAGTAAATAATTTCCTACCCATGTTCATGCAGAAACCCTGATTAACCTCAGTGGGTCACAAAAGAAAACAAAGCTAAGTAAACAAGAAAAAGGATATAAAAGCAGCAGCAGGGCTTGTTGGGAAGAATTATCAGTGGGTAAGGGACAGGGATAAGGGAAGGTATTGGGGGAGAAAATGACCAAGTCTCATTACACAAATGTATGGTACAGTAAGAGAGCTCAGATGGAAAGTTGTCAATAATAATTTTTTAATTTACTAAAAAAAGATACATCCCCTGCTAAACATACAGTGTTGATGGAAATTAAGCCTTCACTCAAGTCACATACAATTATATGTTATAGTAATACCATATGTGGAACATGAACTATTCGATGAACAAGTATGTTTTTTACACAAAGGCTCTTTGAGGAGGTGATATTTAAGCTAACAAATCAAACTACTAACAGTAATTATCTAATCCTGCTCAAGGTCATCTAACCTTAGAAATAAAAAGGGCTTCCTATATGATCCTCAGACTGTAAACAGCTTACCTTAGTCTCCAATAAATTAACGAAGGGCTTATTATATTAGGGAAATGACCTATTTAACTGGAAACACTTAATCATCAAATATTTCAAGTTATCAGACAGAATTAAGTAAATGCCACTTAATCTTATGGTTATTCTGGGAACTCCTCGAATTTATAGAATGGCCAATGTATATGAGAGTTGTATAAACAGTTCACTTTCCCTCTTATTGAATCTTTATAAAAATAATTACTGAGCTGGGTGTGGTGTCACACGCCTTTAATCCCAGCACTTGGGAGGCAGAGGCAGGTGGATCTCTGTGAATTTGAGGCCAGCCTGGTCTACATAGTGAGTTCCGGGACAGCTGGGGATACAGGGAGACCCTGTCACAAAAAGACAACGAAACAAAACAAAAAAAAACTGCATGAATAACATCTTGCAAAACATCTCCCGCAGACTGCTAAACATCCATTGCATCTTTTCCCCATTGATTTCTTGAATTTCTAAACTCACTGATTTATTTCTAGTGGCAAGCACTAAAAACTAATCAGGATACTCAGAATCTTTGTTCTCATATTTGTAATATGAGGGGGCAGAGCTCAAATGAGGTCATTTCCTGTTCTATATTTCGGAGAGTTGTATTCTCTAAACAGTTTTTGGCATTCACAAATGTGTAATTGTATTTTCCTCCCATTGAGTTTACTGAAAACACCCCAGATGGTTATTCATGAATAAAGTATTCTGGTGTTTAAGCAAATCCAATCAGAAGCAAGAGGCTAGGTTCACGAATAGAGGAAAGACAGATTAAACTAAAAAAAAATTTTTTTTAATTGCAGCAGAATGGAAGCCCTGAGGGATAAACAGAAGAATGCTCTCTGCTGAAGTGGGAAAAACGACATCTACAAAATAAGGGGTGTGTCAATTTAACCTTAACTTGTATTTCTATTTTATTTTTTGGAGTATTCCATCACAGTTTCTTTAAAACTTCAAATTACCTGTTGGTAGGTATTCTGTGAAAGGCAGATGATGTCCTGATTAGTTACTAAACTCTATGCATTTTCTTTAAAATGTTTTTAAATTAATTTTTAAATGAGTGTTTTGCCTGCATAT
>NW_008360332.1:6798134-6806470 GCF_000622305.1 Nannospalax galili
GCCCACGGAGGTCAGACGGGGGTGTTGGATCACTTCAAGAACCAGAGTTATGGTCGTCGTTAGCTGCTGTGTGGGTGCTGGAAACAGAACCCGGGGTCCTCTGCAAGAGCAAGCAGTGCTCTTAACCGCTGAACCACCTGTCCAGCCCTTCTCAATTTATTTTCTTTTTCTTTTTTTTTTTGGTCTTTTGAGACAGGGTCTCCCTATAGCCCAAGTTGACCTGGAACTTGCTATGTACACCAGGCTGGCCTTGAACTCAGAGAGATTGGCCTACCTCTGCCTCTGGGGTGCTGGGACTAAAGGCAAGAGAATTTTCTTACATTTACATATAGTATATATTTCATCAACATTGGATTCATTCCCTATGTATTTCTCAAGGCCGATCTTCCTAAGAAAGGAGGACCTAACAAACTCCATGCCAGTACTCTGAGGCTTAGGGTCAACTCATTTTTTCTGCTCGGTCTTCCCTCAGGTTATATACCTGGGTATCACCGTGGTTCTGTGCTAATAAACTGCTCTAGCCCCTTCCTACTTTGGGTCCTGCTTTGTGTTCTCCTGAGGGAACACTGCACTGTAGAGAGCTCTTTTGTCATCTTGGTATCTACTCAACTTAGAATCTGTATCAACCAGATCTGGGAATCTACCTGTCAACTGCTCCTAACCTTGGCCCTCTTTTATGATTTTAATACCACAGATATTCTATTATTGATCACATGTGAAATTTATTAAGTTCCTTTTCTTTAAGTGCCCAGTATTGTACAAAGTGATTTGGAACGACATAAATCATTTGGGTATTCCCATATCCCTTCAGATAGCTCTTAATCTAAGGCAATCATGTAAGTTCCATCTCTCTTCCAAATGACCCAGTTTTGGCCAATGACAGGAAATCTGCTCAGCAGTTCCTGGAGTCGTAGGGAGAAACAAGACCCTCATCTTCCTTTGGATGCTGTGTTGTATGGATGTACTGTCTGGAACTGGCACAATACCCAAACTAAACAGGGCAGAGAATGGAAGGAATCCGTGGTCTCTGGGACATTGTGGGACTGCTGATATACCAAACCTGGGGTACTGGAGTTCTTGATATATGAGAACTTTTATTTTCTAGGCAATTTGATTTGAATTTTCTATTAGGTGCAGCTAAAGGCAATGAACTCATTCACTTATATGAAAAAAAAAAAAAAGAAAATATCCAAAGAGCCAGTAACAGACCACCACATAACTAAGACTCATTAACTCTGGATGTAGGAACGATTATTAATGGAAGATGTTTTCCTTTCTGTAAGTATACCACAAATTACACAATATATAAGATGTGATTTAAATTGATAATGTCTGCTATCATGGCCGATAAGAATGTGGATCAAATGCTACTTCTAACAACTTCTAAGAATTAGACTGTTCTGCTTATAGGAAGTGATAGATCACAGTCATTTGTAAATTAACCAGCTTCTGGAAGGATTTTGCCTCCTCGGTTCTGTAGATGACACACAACTGGTGTATCTCTGAATGTCAGGGCTGCAAGTTAAGGTTCCAGCATGTGCCCCATTGCTCAGACCTGCAGGAGGGACCTGCAGTGTCAAGGAAGAGTAGACAGAAAGACAGAAAGAAAAGCAATGGGGCTGCAGTGCATGGAAGCAGTAAAAACGATACAGTTCCAGACACTCTAAAGCCTTCCATAGGAATGCCGCTCCATGCCAGTTTCCTGGACGAAGGTGGAAAGCAACATTTAGCCTTCTATACAAAAGCAAGGCAGAACGTCAGTTTTGGTCAGCTCTCTTGGCATATAACAGCCTAATTCAAGTGTTCTGGTTCCTTGTTGACAATAATGCCACAATACATGTATTGAGTACCCAAGAGCCACTGACATTCTGTCTGCAGAGGACAAATAAAATAGGCTTTACCACCAAAGGCCAAATGAAAATAAGTGTCAGTTGCCAAAAGACCTGTGAATTTTAGTATGTTAAAAAACCCAGGAAATTGACAAGTGTCTAAATTTCTAAACTAATTTTCCTGAAAGTTGAGAACCATAAAACTTTGCTGTGCACACCATCCAAAACAAGCACCAGACATAGCATTCAAAATGCCCTTATTTTTCTCTGCGTTCAGAGAAGCTGCCTACTGCCATTTATAATATAAGGCAAATAGACTTATAGTATGGGAAATGTTTTCTATATTCAGCATACAATTAATACATTGTAGGTCTTAAGCTGCCCTAGAAGCCTACACACACACACACACACACACACACACACACACACACACACATACACACACAAGTTTAATTTGTGTGTGAATAAGTGTGTGCACACACATGTGCCACAGTGCATGTATGAAGGTCAAAGGACAACTTTCAGGAGTCACTTTCCTCTACCATATGCATTTTAGGGATTGAACTCAGGTAGTCAGACATGCACCCTTTACCTCCTGAGCCATCTTGCTGGCCCAATACCCAGGTTTTTCTGGGGGATCTTTTTTTTTGAAACATGGTCTCCCTGTAGCCCCAGATGGCCTTGAACTATGTAGACCAGGCTGGCCTTGAACTCACAGAGATCCACCTGTCTCTGCTTCCCAAGTGCTGGGACTACAGGTGTGTGTCAGCATGCCCTTTTTTTTTTTTTTTTTTGAGACAGAGTCACACTGTCTCAGGCTGTCCTAGAACTTACTATATAGTCCAGTTAGGTCTTGAACTCATGGCAGTCCTCCTGTCTCAGCCTCCTTCGTACATATTTCTGTTCCTATCTGACTCTAGGTCCTGACCAGGTTAGATATTCATTCTGTGTACTCCTATGTCTCCTTGGGCATCCTGAAAAGATAAGATCTGATCTTGGTCAACTTTCCCTCTATGTTTACTGAAGGAATAGCTGAACAACTTTGCAAGTTAGACATAATTTCTAGAAATTGTTATTTTTTGCATAAGGCATAAATATCCAGTTTATTTAGCCAAGGTATAAGCAGAGTGGCATGACTTCCAAACAACTCTTAGAACACTTCAAGGGTGATTAGATTCATCTTTATTTCCTTTAAAAAATTTTTACTTATTACTTTTTCATTTTATGTGTAAGAGTGTATTGCCTGCATAGAGGTAGGTGTACCTGTGTCATGCAATGCCTATGGAGGTCAGAAGAAGGTGTTGGATCCCCTGGAACTGAAGTCAAAGATGGTTGTTACTTGCTATGTGGGTGCTGGGACTTGAACCCGAGTCCTCTGCAAGAGTAGCTAGTGCTCTTAACTGCTGAGCCACCTCTCCACCTCGCATCTTTATTTCTAACTTCATCTCAATGAGAAAAGTACTTTTTCATTTATTTGTCTCAATAATCACACACCCCCCTTTACTCTACTAATTTCATACATTTACCCAGTAATTCCACATTCACTCATCATTTTTTAACATTCTTGGAGCTATTGTAGGCCCTAGAAATATGTCAATGAAGAGAGAAGAATCTTGTGGGATTTTTTTTTTCCTGTTGGGGAAATGGAGAGATTGGAAATAAATGATAGAAAAATATTTGATAGCATTAAGTGATGGGCAGACACTTAATTCAACTCTCAATGCACAAAGAGTGGGCAGGTACTATAGACTGGGAAGTCAGGAACAGCCTTTTTGAAAAGTCTGACATTTGTGCCAAAGCCAGAATAATCAGAAAGGCCAACCCCAGTGCCAATTGGGAGAATGTTCCAACAAGAGCTGGTGCAGAGGCTCTAAGACAGGAAGAAGCTTAAGTTGTTCAAGGAAAAAAAAGGTGGCCAGTACAGGGCTGAATTGAGAGGGCAAGTGTTATGTGATAAATTGTGTCCTGCCAAGTTCTGAAGACTGCCAAGTTCGTATGTTGAAAATTCCCAGTACTTCAGAATGTGACTGCATTTAGACAGTCTTTAAAATGGTAATTAGCTTAAATGAGGCCATTTGAGTCTAACTGGTGCCCTATGAGGAGATTAGAACACAGACAGAAGACCATGCAGGATACAGGGAGAAGATTATATATATATAAAATCTTTCCACCAAGCCTGTAGATGACTTGAGTTCAATCTCTGGGGCCCACATGGTGGAGGGATATACCAGACTCCTGCAAAGTTGTCTTCTGATCGCTACATACCTGCTGTGGCATGCATGTGTTACACACATGAGTGAGTACACATGCATGAACGAAATAAATACTAAGAAGAGGGGGAAGAGGAAGAAGAGGAAGATGGGGGAGGAAGAGGGAGGAGGAGGAAGAGGGAGGAGGAAGAGGGAGGAGGAAGAGGGAGGAGGAAGAGGGAGGAGGAGGAGGGAGGAGGAAATCAAACCTGCAGACACCTTGTTTTCAGACTTTTAGTCTCCAGCCCTGTGAGGAAATAAATTCCTGTTGCTTAAGGCTCCCAGCCTTCAGTATTTCATTATGATAGTCCTAGAAAAGGAATATAGCAAGATACCAGATAAAGCTGGAGATGTTGGGAGGGGTTAGGCTGTAGGGAACTTAGTAAACCAGCATATGGGCCTGAAATTTTAAATGTTATATAGGAAGCCACTGAAGAGTCTGAAAGAGAGTGACATAATTTATTTTTACAAGGATAATTCTGAATAGTTGCTTTGTGGGAGCTAGGAAATTAGTTAAGAGACAGTTGTTATGGTTTGAGTGGGAGATGATGGTAAGTCTGTACAATAGTGGTGATAGCAGAGGTAAAGAATGGTGTCTGAATCTGGCGTGTGTTTTGAGAGGAGAGAGAGTTGACAGGAACTGTTGGATTAGATGGGGAGGGGGAGGAAAGGGATCAGGATGATTTAAGGTTTCTGTCTTGAACAATGGGGTGGATAAGAGTATTTCTGATACGGAAAAGGCCAGGAGTTGAGTAAGTGTGGAGAGATTTAAGAATTCTGTTTGGCCATGTTGAATTTGAAATGTTTTTGAGCTATTCGAATGGAAAGATGTCAATGAATTTGAATCCACTAGTCTGGACTTCTGGGAAGGATAGGAGCGAATGACACAGGGAGGTTCTAATAACCAACAGACGACAGGAGAATTAGGCTGTGATCTAACTCTGCAGGAAGGATGTGAGAAAACCCGCCTTGTGTGGACCTTTCAACAGTTATATTCTACAGAACAGAACCTTGCAGGCACTGCTCATTTGTTGCTGTTGCATAGAATGGTGGTAGTGGTGCTTGGAAACCCCCCTCTGGCAGGAGGGCCACTGATTACATATTTATTACGATTGCACAGATGGAATCTAGGTGAAAGGTGTCCAAACAGATCCATGGAAGGCACCAAACATTGTGCAGGTAACAGGTATCTGAACGCTTCCAGGGCTACTGGCCAACGGCCTGTGCCCTTTCTTGTTAAGATTAGCTTTGCAGGAATTGCAAAATTACAGCAGAACACAATTTTATTCTTTCAGAAACCATACATTTTGAAATTATGATCAGTTAAACCAAGTTAAACCAAGCAATCCAGTGGGCAAGGCGATTGGACATTAGCTTTCCAACACATTTTGGATCAATCAGTCCAAAATATACTTAGAACCACAGAGCAGCCCAGGAGGGAATGAATCTGTTGGGCTAATTAAGACACATTCTTATTCACATATTCAAGTAGGTAAGGATTTTGACTGAGAAACCTATCATTAGAAAATCCTCTATAACTACTGCACATGTTTAAAAAAAATCAAAAGGACAGGATGGACCCTTAAAAATATTGTACTTGCTAATTTTTCACCATGTGAAACCTCTGCAACTGTTGTAAGTAAGCTGGCAGTTCTGACTGCCCAGGGGCTGAACATGATATGCAGGATGGTTTTGGAAGGGTGGGATGTTTATTTGTTTATTTTCAGAATATTAGTGTTTAATTTTTTTTCAATCCTAGTCCTGGACCATTTTGTGTATTGGTTGTAAAGCCTTCAATAGAGGGGCTGTGGGAGGCTGCAGGCAGGGTTAGTAGTGTGCACAGTGATTCACTCTGAGAAGCTGCCTTCTGAGTCTAGGTTGCAGTGTGGCAAATGGCTTTGGGGGGCACTCACCCTTCAGCACACTTTCAGTTTGCTTCTCTTGCAGCTTACTTAAAATATGTTAGGGGAAAATAGCCAAATGCTTGTAGGCTCATGGGTAATACATAAAGGCTTATTTTTAACTGTAGTTGTAAAAAAAATGGCTAGTTCCAAGGGCTGAGGGGCATGACTTAGTGGTAGAACATTTTTTGCCTAGCATGCACAGGACTCTGGCCTTGGTCTCCAGAAATACACACACACACACACACACACACACACACACACACACACACACACACACGCACACCACACACATACACACACACACACACAAATACACACCATAGATATATACACACATGCCACATGCACACACATATAATGCACACGTACACACATGCACACTGTATACAAACACACCACACACACACTATACACACATATACATCTACCACATATACACACACCACAGAAACACGCACACGCCACATACATACCACACATACACATATACCACATACACATATACCCCCCCTTCTCCCCACACAGTCTCTCTCACTCAGCTTCCAGAAATTGTCCTTGAAAATTCTCCTGGCAGTAACAAACTAGTGAATAATTCCTTTTTTCTGTTATCAAATCCAGGCATCCTCAGCTGGACAGAGAATGGAAAAGTTCAATAATATTTTCCTAATAGACACATTCCAGTCAATGTTTTACCAAGGAAAACTAATTATTGTCTAACAAATGAGTTTTGCCTTTCCCAAATTACTTTTGAAAAAATATGATAAGCTTCTTGCCTTTGAAGTTTTTTCCTAAAAAGAAAAACCCTTCAATTCTGCTTCTAACTTATCACTAAATACTAATTTTTAAAGAAAACATCATTGGAGGAAGATCCGCTAAGGCTGTTAACATGGAGAGGACTTTGTATCTGGTTTTAAGCAACTCTTAATGACTATAACTTAACATCATCTAGATACACTTCTTATGAGGCAGAACATGATGAAATTGATTCCCATAAATGTCACTGCCTCTATTTATTGTCTTTTTCCTTGAACCAGAGCTGCACTGGCTAGAATCCATTGTCTGTCAGGCAGATTTATTATAGCTCAAATGCATTCCATTTCACAATAGGAATGTGCTCATTATAAAACACAAAGCTTATAGTCTAACAAAGGAGACAATCTGCTGGTGAAACCCACTTAGGTTAACAGTGGTTATAATTCCTCAAGTTTTCTGATGCTTCTTAACTAAATTTAATATCATATAATCTGATCTTCAAATCTTGAATTTAATCCCCAATGAACAGATCTGCTTATATTGTTAAAACTAAGTGCATTTTAGTATTCTGAAAATATATGACCAAAGTATTTCTTACTGACATTATATAGTTAGGCCAGATTTTCCCATTGCTTCACTTTCTCTTGGAAAGTAACTCAGAAACTTTGAAAAGTAGATCAACACTTTCTGGACTGCAGGGCACAATTAGCATGCAGCCTCTTTAGTGATTAAAACTATTGAGTATCTGTGTAGGGATCTGAAGAAATCCTGATAACACTCAAGGAGAAACTAAGAGAAAGCTTAAGAACAAGGAGAAAGTGGATGAGCTTAGCAGTTAAAACATTATGCACCCCACCCCCCAAAACACTAGGATTTCTTTAAGTCTGCCTGTTAACAGTGAGGAGAAGAAAATAAGCAAAACGAAAGGAACCAAGGTTGGCTGGTGGATAAAGGTTGATGTATATTGAGAGCTACTTAGGATCCATAGCCTACATATCTAAAATTTCATTTACTATTTACAGCTGTACACATCACTGCCCGTTCCCAAGGCAGATCTAGGTACAGAGCACACAATTTGTTAGCACAGACTTTCTAGTATTCTGAACATCCAAATACTACTGTGACTCCAGATATGGGAGAGTGGACCCCTTGCAGCCTATATTGCAGGAGTCATTTTTACTTCAGTTATCAATAAAATATCTGTGGCTTACACCATCCAGGTTGTCATTATTGCTTCTAAGCATCCTTGGGCTATTGTCTTGAATGGAACTAGAAACAGCCCCAGATCAGCTTTTCTTGTATCTGACTATTTCTAGTACACACAAACACTTGCATATCTTTTGTTCATAAATTCTGACAGTACAGTGGTACCCTCCTGACTTCCTAGCAAGTAAATTTGCCACTCAGCTTTTTGTCCTATAGATCTCCCAGATATGTATGCTTGGTGCTTCCAAAATGCAAAGACTATGTATCTATGCTATGAGAGGTATATGTGTGTGTTCATGGAATTTTTGTTGTGTATATGCATGGGTATGTATGTGGAGGCCAGAAATTGACTTTGGTGTCTTCTTCTCTCTTCCTGCACATTATTATTATTATTA
>NW_008360332.1:6806495-6827275 GCF_000622305.1 Nannospalax galili
TTTGAGACAGCGTCTCCCTGTAGCCCCAGCTGACCTGGAACTTGCTATGTAGACCAGGCTGGCCTCGAACACACAGAGATCTGCCTGCCTCTGCCTCCCAAGTGCTGGGATTAAAGGCATGCACCACCACACCTGGCTCCTGCACATTATTTTTTGAGACATGGTTTCTCACTGAACCTGGTGCTCATGTATTAGCTAGACTGGCAGGCCCGCAAGCTCCAGGGAGCCTCCTGTCCCCACTCTGCCCAGCACTAGTCTTAGGGGCTTGCACCCCTGCCCAGGGTTTTTACATAGGTGCTGGGGATCCAAACACAGGTCCTCATATTTGCATAGCAGGTACTTTACAAACTGAGCCACCTATTAAAAGTCTACTCTCTTGAGACATGAAACAAGATAAGGAACTCCATCTCATAATCCAATGTAAAAAATTAGAAAGTACAGCTAAATAAAATAAAGCCATTAGAAAACTTTGTTATCACAATATTCGAGCACAAATTTGTAGACATTCCTGCTAAGTATGTATATATTTTTAGTTAGAATACTGTGAAATTATACTGTAAACATGTATATATTTTAACTAAAACACTAAATTAGTATAAAGCAATTTAAAAATACATTCATACTATTTAAACTGGGATTAATTTAGATTTTCTGAAAAATTATCTTTGAAAACATTGCTTTGATGTTAGGTTATTTCAAATGTGAGTAATCTCTTTAAATTGAATTTTAGAATACACTAAGATTTAAAGCAGTTTCAGACTTTTATAGCATTTTGAGAACAGCTATAAAATATTAAAGTATTTAAGGGGATGCTTAAGGGTCATTTGGAATATATATTAAATGTGAGAATGCAAGGTTATATCATAATTCACTGACTCTTCTTTACATGTCCATGAATCAGCAAGGGAAAAGAATATAGAACTCTCTATCTGCTAAAGAAAGAAACTGTCTCAAGATAATCAGTAAATGTTTTTCTTCTGTGATGATATGAACTTTTAAAGTATTTCATCAAAGGTGAAATTGCAAATCGATTAATTATTAAACATCGGGCAAAGTGATCTCTAGTCTTGCTGGGCATGCATAGCAGACCCAGAATGCACCTGACCAACCTGAGCCATCATTATCTTGGAGACACCTGATACGCCACAGCATTTGCTGAGGCTGCCAACTCCTCGTCCACAGTGACTACATGCCGTGTACCCCATTTTATAACTAAAGAGGATTTAAAATTCATGAAGCTGTTGAAAGCTCAAGCGTCACATTCTACTCATTCCAAAGTGTATGGGAAAAAGAACAGCACAGACATTTTAACCAAGGCTATTATTGTGTCTGAATAACCATATTCCATTAAATTGCTAATAAACCTGCCCAGAGATGTTGATCCTGTCAGCCATAACAGCTGCATTCCTGGCCTTTACATCAACTTGCCTCATGTCATTCTGTGCAGTATTATTTTTCTATGCCCTTTATTCCAAGGTTGCCCAGAATTCAAAGCACTTATTCAGTGAGGTTGTAATCCAGTTTAGTATGCTATTAACAGAATTCTTTAGAGAAGATCATGGAAAAAGAAAATCAAACTTATTCTGGGGTTAATGACCAATTTTAAGAGAAACACATACTAAGCCAGTTTGAAGGAAAAGGTCAGGATCCATGAGGTATTAAGAAAGAAAAGAAAAGAAAACATTCATTTCCACAATTTTCCAACATTCCTTAAAAATAAAAACAATCCTAAATTCAGAGTGGCAAGATCCTGATCCCTCTGTATGAATGAAGCCAGGCAGTATGGTTTCTCATGGGTTAGAAAGGACTTTTCTCATGGAAGCTTTGGCGTCTCTTCCGTTCAGTTATTCCAGGATTCAAAATTGAACCCATGAATCTTGATAGTCTCTGAGAGCAAATAATAACACACAGTGGATTAAACACTTTAAAGTGTGCTTTTCACTAACATAACTAGTAAGCTGTCTATTGGTTATAAATGGCACGTTAAGCCACACTGCTGTTATCAGGGCACTAAGAACTGAAAACACATGAAGCAGAGTGCAGGCTTTATGGAGGCAGGCACTTTCAAAAGTGCTGTTATGCTAGTTACACTATCTAATAATTTAGCTAGTTTATCCCCACTGAACAAGTCATTGAAAGTGTAAGATTAAACAAACAAAAGAACTCTGAATTTGAGGGAACAAACACCTTCATTTTAAAACACCATTTCCAAATAGCAACTATTTTCCTTGTCTTTCCTTTTTCAAAAGAATATTTTATTTATTATTTTTATTTTATGTGTATGCGTGTAATTGCCTGCATGTAGGTAAGTGCACCTATGTCATACAATGCCTGCGGAGGACAGAAGAGACTGTTGGATCCCCTTGAACTGGAGTTATGGACAGTGGTGAGCTGCCATGTGGGTGCTGGGATTCGAACCCAGGTCTTCTGCAAGAACAGTCAGTGTTCTTATCCACTGAGCCATCTCTCCAGCCCCCCCCCCACCTTGTATCTTTTCTATATCCATCTTAGAACCTTGGAAGAAATGTGAGGTCTCTCCAAACTCAGGGTACCAGAGTCTCTCTCCTGACAGCTTTCTAATAGAACTGAAGGTGGGTTTTCCTTTCATAGAGCAACTGGGTTGGGAAAAGACTGCCAATTTATCCAAAATGGTTGCTTATCAGCAAAATCAAGCTGAATAAAAGTAAAATGTGAGCTAGCAATACGGCTCAGTCTGTCACCAAGACGGATGACCCAAGTTCCATCCCTGGACCCATATGGTGGAGAGAGAACCGACTCCTGCAAGTTTCTCTCATCTCTACACACATAAACCATGACACACGCACACATGCATGCACACACACACACACACACACACACACACACACAATTCTAAAAAAAACCCGCAGTTTTTGAATTATTATTAGGAAAATATTTGTGTCTATCTTTTTAGAGTGACCAAGATTAGGTGTAATGGAAGTTTTTCCTCTCTGAAACACCTTAGTGAGAACACATAAAAGCTCTAAATCATGCATAAAGCCATAGTAGAAATGTTAAACCAACAATAATGATTCAACAAAAATAAAAATGAGTAATAGCTCCAATATAAAAAGCCTTGAAATTACAGTAATTTTACAATCCATCAGAAACAGAAAAACCACAGTATTGCTTTAACAAATATTTATCGATCACCTACATGTTCAAGTTAGATGGTGGTAAATTTCTGGACTGCAGAATTAAATAAAAACAAGTTAGCACATGATACTAAGCTTGAGGAATCACGGAATGTAAAAAACAGAAGAGATTAAGCTTAGTGCTCATATAGATCAGGCAACAAAGTCCCAGCTAGATTTAATTAACAGTCTCTAGTCATGAGAGGAAAAGCAAAATTAGAACACAAGTCTCCTTTTTTTAAATTGTATAACAAGATTCCTGATGAACTAGAAATATGAAAAAAACCAAGGTTAAGACTATTAACATGAACTTGATTCTAGGGGCTGGAAAGATGGCTCAGTGGTTAAGAGCACTGGATGCTCTTGCAGAGGATCCAGGTTCAATTCCCAGCACTCACATGGTGGCTAACAACCATCTGTAACCCAGTTCCAGGGGATCCAATGCCCTCTTCTGACCTCTATAGGCACTGCATGACAAAGGTGTACCTACCTACATACAGGCAATACACTCATACATATATTATTATGAGTTACATAGGCACACATTCAAATTGCCTTCTGCAGGAAAAGCACAAACGATCAGATTTCATTTAAATTTTACTTTTATTTATGTGCATGTGCGATGTGTAAAGGTGGCCAGAGAGGCCAGAAGAAGGCATTGGATCCCCTGGTACTAGAGTTACAGGTGGTTGTGAGCCACCTGCCATGGGTGCTCAGAACTCTAGTCCTCTGGAAGAGCAGCAAGCATTTTTAACTGCTGAGCCACCTCTCCAGCTCTCATTTAAACCTTTTTGACTTCACTATTCCTGGCACCAAATAAGGAGCCATCTGCCATCCGACCAACCCAAAGGCCATAGAGTAAATGTGACTTGCATATGAAGAGACAAGTAAGGACCAGAGTTCTCCATGACATTTTCCAGGCAGTGCCATCTTTAAGGTTTCTATATAAGCAGTATTAACGTCTAGGTTTTTTCTTCCAGTTGTTCTTGATAAGAGAAACTTAAAAATCAAGTCTATTCACAATGTTATCTAGATTTTTCCTAAAAATTTCTTTTGGGAAGCAAAATATTTCTCTTTCTTTCTGTCTCTTTTCAAACATACTCAGCCACACACATAAAATACACACACACACACACACACACACTCCCCCACACACGTGCACGCATGCACCGGTCCCCCACTCCCACCACTTGCTGTCCAACCTTTGCTCAATTCATCTGAGGACAGAGGATTCTGCTTCCACAATCAAACAAGCCCTCTGACTTTGCATTGATATTTGAAAGCTTGTCTACCTGAAAATTAAAAGATACATAAACAGCAATACAGTTTAGATTTGATTTTTAATTTCTAATAGTAGATCACACTGGAAATCTAAAGCAAGAAACAAGTTTTAAGTATTCAAAACTCTTATTAATATCATATCATAATTTATCTGATTTTATAGTTGACTTACTGGACCTCATTCCACGATTTCCACATTTCCCATATTGATATTTTGAAGGGTGTAAGTTTTGTTCAATAGGTATGAATGAGTGTATGAATGAGTGTAGAATTTTGAAAAGCAGAAAGGGATAAAAGAAGTTAATGAGGGTGAACGAAATCTGTCCTACAAAGGCAAAGCAACAGAGCAGATAGAAGCCATTGAGCGGGAGATCACTTTTTAATCTTCTTAGAGCTTCTTTCCAAACACACCAAATGCAAATCTCTGCTGTGTATTCAGCATGTCTTGACTAACAAAAATTTCTAGTGACATAACGGGAAGAGAACTGGACTCTGCAACAGAGGCAGGAAAAGCAACAGCAAATTAGTGCCCTGTCTGTGGAGCTTGGGTGTTTTTTTTTTTTTTTTGAACAAGTACAATCCTGGCAAATCAAATGCTCTGTTTTTGCAGATGAAGTAAGCATCCAGACATGGGTTTTGTGACATCACTAAGTCAAACATAACAGAAGGCAGATAACCCCCTCACAGGTATGCCCAGAGGCTAATCTAATCTCCTTACAGGCATGTCCAGAGGCTACCCTCATCGAGATAACCCCTCATAGGCATGTCCAGAGGCTAACCTCATCTAGATAACCTGTCAAGGGCATAGAGAGAGGCTAACTTCATCTATATAACTCCTCTCAGGCATACCCAGGGGCTAACCTCATCTAGATAATCAGTCACAGGCATGCCTAGAGACTTGTGTTCTAGGGTGGCTAGATCCTGTCAAGTTGACAATCACAGCCAGACACAGAGATATTTAAAGTGTGTTGAGATTAACTAATCTCTCCATTACATGTGAATAAATAATTTCCACTGTGACTTCTCTGTACTGATTTTGAGAGAAGAATATAATGATTGAGAGCTGGAAAATGCTTTAAAGAATTATCCAGTCCCTTGTTTCACAGATGAACAAACTAAGGTCCAACTGAATCCCCTGTTCAGAGTCACCAGAGCTGTCTGCTCTCATCCAGAGCATTTGACTTGCCTTTTTATGTATTATTTTTATTTTATGTGTATGGGTATATTGCCTGCATGTAAGTGCACCCATGTCATGCAATATCCATGGAAGTCAGAAGCGGGCATCAAATTCCCCTGGAATTGAAATTATGGACTGTTGTTAGTCACCATGTAGGTACTAGAACTCAAACCCAGGTCCTTTGCAAGAGCAGCCAGCGCTCTTAACTGCTGAGCCATCTCTCTAGCCCCAAGAATGTCCACTTCTTAAAAAGAATTCCAGGAGCCAGAGGTGGTGGTACACACTCATAATCCTGAAATTGGAACATGGAGGAAGGAGGATCCTTTAAGGTCATCCTCAGCTACATAGTAAGTTTAAGACCAGCCTGGGCTACATAAGACCTTATCTCCAAAAACTAACTAACCAACAAACCAACCAATCAACCAATCAAACAAAGGAATTCCAGTCTCCATGGCCAGGGGCACTAATTTATTGTTATTCTTCTTGCCTTATATAGCAGAGAACAATCAGTCCTCTTCCCCCTGATGTTCTAGAAATGTCTATTGATCAAAACATGCTAAATACACAAACTGGTAAGCAGTGCTTTTTCCAGCATATCCTTAGCGTTGCCCTCACCACCATCATCAGTCCCTGTAAAGACATCCATCCAGGGCCTTCTTCTGGAGGGCCTGACATATTTAAGCTCTATACTATAACAAATCCAGGAACTATGTGCCATTTTTACCGTCTTAAAGATTTATTTATTTGTTTGTTTGTTTATTTATTTATTTATATTTATTTGTGTGTGCAGGTTCCCACAGAAATCAGAAGAGGATGTCAGATTTCCCTGGAGCTGGAGTTGCAGGTGGTTATGAGATGACCAATGTGGGTATGAGGAACTGAACTGGGGTCCTATGAAAGAGCAGCAAGTGTTCTTAGCTAGAGCTTTCTCTCCAGCTCCTACTTCCACCACTCATACAGAACAGGAGACTGGCCCTGAGCACTTGCATAATGTGCAGAAGCCCCCCCCCCCCGCAACCATCACAGTGCTCCGGACTTTGTCCTCTTGGCCATGCATCTGTTTCCCCTCTGTTCAACACGCTCTCAACTGAACTCATCTAGTTCCCAAACCTGTTGCCACCCACACTTTCCGACTGTTATATGTCATCACAGTCTTAGCCACTAGCCCAGGAAACCTACTGTCACCTTGACTCCTCCCTGACTGTCACCTTTCTGTTTCTACCACCAAAGGCTCTCAGCCCTGCTCCACCCTCCCTCTGCTGTGGCTGGGAAACTCTAGATGGAGAGTGAGGGCAGTGAGGGCAATCAGCGCTCTGCCTTCAGCTGCTTCCCTTTTCTCACGGATCCCAGGCCTGTGTTTCCTGGTGCGCACTGCCTGAAAGCTGTTGGTTCATATATTTGGCCCAGTTTTCTAATTGTTTACAGCAAGAGGGAAATTCCTGTGGCCATTAATCTTTCGTGCACAGAAGTGAATTGCTCAAACTCATACACTGTTACTTTGCTCTCCTGGCAACCTCAGTGACAACATTATGTAATTTCTCATAATTCGAGTGACTATTTTTTCTCATTAAAACAAGGAGGACAAACATGCTCCCCTTTAAAATAAAAAAAATAAATGGATGGTCCAGCAATTACTTCTGTCAGAACAAGGGATGGAGCAGCAGATGAGATAACACTTTTGCATGTTTTTAAACATTACCTAAAATGTTACTTTCTGAATTGGCTATTCAGTCTAGTAGAGCTAATTAAGGAGACCATTTGTAACCATGTGGGAGTCTGTCTCTGGACTCTGAGGGGTGTCCCTATAGCAAAATGATGAATGAACAAATTTAATCACGACATTAAAATTAAGAGATCCAGAAGCACAGTTTGTGAATCACTGCTGATTCTTCCTGTGCTCTCTTCTGCAGTATCTATTTAAGCTCCTGAACAAGAAAGCTGTGGCCTGCCCGAGTGTCTCTTTTGAAGGACTCAGACCACTAGCACACGGCAAAGCAGCTGGGTACACAGAGCCACACTATAGCCACAGACCTTTTCCACTTGAAGCAAAACCAAATTTAGAATGACCCGAGGAATGGGTTTGAGGGATGAACTGGTGGTTAAGAGTGCTTACTCCTCCTGCAGAGACCTGAGATCAGTTCCGACCATCGTATCAGATAGCTCACAACCACCTGTAACTCCAGCTCCAGGAGATCTGATGTCATACACAAAGATACAGACATTGACACAGAGACAGATAGACAGACAGACAGACACACAGACATACACGCAGTCACACACAGACACAGAAAATGGCTTGGGGAAAACATTCCATTTGACCCTCATTTAAAAATCTAGAATAGCTGGGCATGGTGGTGCATGCCTTTAATCCCAGCATTTAGGAAGCAGAGGCAGGTGGATCTCTGTGAGTTCAAGGCCAGCCTGGTCTACATAGTGAGTTCCAGGACAGCTGGGGCTACAAGGAGTCTCTGTCTTAAAAAGAAAAAAACAAAACAAAACAAAAACAAAAAACTAGAATTATTTTAGAAGAGAATAATTAAGTTATATCAGATACTAAATATAGCTTAATGGTCATGGTTTTTAATATCTTGGTTTTACAAGAGTTCCCTGCTTTAAAACATTTTAAAAGAATATCATCAACTTGATACAATATGCCTTAACACAAATGATAGAATGTATGAATTCCAGTGGGAGGGCTACAGGAGGGTGCCAGTGGGGAAGGGCATATAAAGGTGATTAAGACTGATTGAGATGTTCTGTATGAAACACAAAAATTAAAAAAAATTAAATAATATAATCAAGTTGAAAAGTGTTTTTAATGTCTTCTTCAAATAATTTTTCCCTGGAAAACATGTATGTTTAAACCATAGGGTACCACCTCTTATTAGAGAGATGCAGACTACTGCGCTGTCAGGCCAGCTGGGCAGGGAGGCTGTCCTGGACACCAGCCGAGTTCATGGATACTGGGATCAGTCAGAACTCATCTTCAGGCTAGAAGCTACCATTTTCTCACCTTGAGTCATTGCTCAACTTCTCCAGCTTTTGATTCCTTGTTTCTAAAGTAGAGATTACAGCAGGAATAATCCCACAGGTTTGCTGTAATGATTAAATGAGAGAACTCAGGAACAAGCCTTAGCACAAAGCCTGGCACACAGCAGGCCTTAGTACAAAGACTAGCACACAGCACACTCTCAATTTCAGCATTGCTGCTATTACTTCAATTGTGTTTTATATTTTATTTTTATTTTGTAACATTGGGATTAAACCCAGAGCCTTGCACATGCGAGGTAAACATTCTACCACTGAGTGTTACTCCACACTCAGCTCTACTATTGGTGTGAAAATATAAGATGCCTCTTAAACACCAGCCTTAGGAATAAAAGTGAGAGAGAAAATGTCACAAACTGAAATTACAAAAACAATCTAAATATCTGAATGAATGATAAAAAATGATTTTATCCTGGGTTCATCATTTTTCCCAAGAAATAAAATGAGGATGGGCAGAAGCATTTTAGTATGTCTATGTCTCCTTCCCAGTTTCTAGATGTGTAGTCTGGAATCATCAGGCCCCTCGGTGAGTAGAAGATAGGATTTTACAGGGGAATTTCACTGTTAGAAGCCACAGCCGTTTACTCTTGAACCATGTGTATGCAGAACCCAGGAAAATTCTAGTAACAAGAACACTCTAGGACAGGCAACGGCTCTCAGGAAAAGGACAAAAAGAAAAAAGTGTCACCTTTGCTGTACTCCTGACGGAGCTATCTCTGACTTTAATACAGAATATTTGGTTTTCTGACCAAGAGATAACCCATGAAGGGCTCAGTGGCTTAGGTGTCACTAAAAGAATTCAAGTGGACAGTCCTTATAATTTGGTCCAAATCCTTGCTTTGACTGCAGTCTGGGCAAGTTACTTATACTGAGAGCCTGTTTCTTTATCTACAGAATGCAGATTAAAAATGATGTGGTGAATGTAGTGATGTATAAGCACGGAGAAGTCTGGAGATGTAGCTCTGTGACAGAGCAGTTAGCACGATGCTTTATTCGGTGAATGTACACTACACATTCATTACTTACTGTTGAATTTTCCTCTATGGGAGTCCATACAAAACCTTAGAACACCAGCTGTGTGCGGCCTCTGTCTACTGGTATACCCATCTACTCAGCAGCATGAGCTGGGTGGCTGATGCTGGGTCAGATGTTGTGCTCCATGCCCTAGTTACCTAGCTGAAATCTTCTTGTTGGTACCCTCTTCATTAGAAGCTGTAATCCTGTGCTCCGGTCATTAGCTACATCACCACGGCTATCTCACCATTTAACATAGGGGCCTGACACTGTGCCTATCAAACAGGAGATGACAGCATGCTTCTGAGGAGTGAATAAATGAGCCAGGGGTAAGTGAATGATAGAGTACAAGCATGATTCGGATGAATTTTCTGGCCTTAGTGAGCTTGCCTTCTAGCTAAAGGTGAAATCACTCTCCCCCAAAAGGAAACAGGGAAGGTTAGGGAGGGAATTTCAGGTAGTGGGATCGCAATTAGTACAAATACCCAAAGTTTCTTTACAGTTATGCAACTACAATTCAGTAATAATGGCAAAAGAATGTGTAGTTGAATTAAACACTCTTGAAGACCTCTTAAACTGTAGCAAAATAAAAGAAGTATTGTTATTACTTACAGAAAAAGAAACTTGAGTCCATTTTATATTGAAATCAAAAGAACGAATGGACAATGTCCTCATACAGTCTTCTGTGTTGGGTCAAACCAAAGACTGTCCCAATCAGCAGAACTGGCAAGGTCTCCTTCGTTTCAGCTAGAACCAAACAGAGCCTGATCTTCAAGGTGGGCAAATCTGACTTAAAAACCAATTCTATGATCCTCTGCTTGACTCTCCTGTCCCAAGACATTCACAGGGTATAAGGAAACAGAAGGGGAAAGGATGATCTGACAAGTAAAGAGAAAACAGTAGTCTTCTTCCTACTTTGGAAGTGAAGCTACCTACCAGTCTACTCAAACGGACGGCTGACCAACGATGTTAGCCATCTCCTGTGGACAAAAGGACCTGACCTGTTCACCTCAATGGTCTTCTTATAGGGAACAAAAAAAAGAAACAAAGGGCACTTGCCTCCCACACTCTATGTGCAACCATGTTTTTTTTAGGAGAGAAAAGAGAGGGTGCACAGAAATAAAAGATCGTGAGCACATTGTGACTCTGCTTCTTTTCAACTTGTGTCTATCTGATCCTATATACTTTCTGGATGAAACAGGTATGTTTCTTCTGCTTATAGGTAGCACAAAGTCAAGCAGTGTTTGTAACATGATTTTTAAAAAAAATTGGCCTTTTTTTCCAGTTCTTGGTACAGAGCTCCTAAAAACCTTGCAATTTCCTGAGTGATAAGAGTGTCTTTTGTTATTCATAACAAATCTCTTTCCATTGCACAAGAATTTATATCAAAAGACCAAGTGATTGTCGTGTTGTAGTGTTCAGGCTCCACACAGAGATCTCCAGGAAAGGAGTGGTGGTGGCTGGAGATAAAAATTCTAAAAAACAAAACAAAACAAAACACCCCCAAAAAACCTGTAAAATAGTAAGATTTGATGAGTTGGGATGGGAGAGATAGCTCAGCAGTTAAGAGCACTGACTGCTTTTGCAGAGAACCTGAGTTCAGTTCCCTACACCCACACAGTGGCAACCATCCTTAACTTCAGTTCCAGGGGATCTGAGACCCTCTTCTGGTCTCTGTGGGCATAGTACACATGTGGTACATATACATATATGCAAGCAAAACACATATACACATAAAAAATAAAAGATTTGATGAGTATCAGGGTTAGTGAACATACTGAGAGAGTAGTGCATCCAGAGAAAACACAGGAGCTTCAGAACAGCTCCAGACCTTGGCTTATGCATCTATTTACCTAGCTAGTCCTAAGTTGTATCCTTGATAACAAATTGGTAAATGTAAGTATATTGTTTTCCTTCATCCTGTGATCCAGTCTAGCAAATTATTAAACACAAGCAGGTTGTCAAAGAAACAATTTACAGCTGGTCATTCAGAAGTTCAGGAGGTACAGCATCTGAAGTGGGGGTAGACTTGGGGGACTAATCCCAGCCTTATGGAATCTGAAGCTAATTCCAGGTTGTATAGAAATTGAAATCACTATGAAGATGCCCAACTTGTGTAAGGAATGATCAATGTGGGAAAACCCTACACATATGATATTGTTCTTGAAATTTCACGGCAAAGCCCTGACTTAGGGAGTTCCAAAGACCAGACTGGACCACCTATCCCACTTACCAATTAAAGAGATGGGTAATGGTAAAAAGCAGGGAAAGGAGATTTGATTGATGTGGCTTTATGAACAGGAACAGGTATAATGACCTCAAGTCCAGCTGCAACAGACTGACATGAGTTTTCGGTTTAAATATAGGAAGAACTTGGGCAGGTGGCAAAAGCTATACATAATTAAGCAGTCTTGGTCAAGTTTAGTCAAGTCCTTGTTCTTCAAGGTGGCTTGAAGAAGTCCATACTGCTGAGGGGAACAATCTGGTTCCCATAAAATGATTAATCCTGCTCCGGTATGCAGCCTCACCATCACAGGTAACTCCCTTCATTTTGAGGGGTGGTCTGTCCACTAATGCTTGGGAGTGGTTTTGGTCTTTTCCATAAAGATGCTTATTAATCAATCCTGTTCTTCCTAGAGTCTGTGAAGTAACTTTAGGTTTAGGACAATAACTGAAGACCTTTAGGTGTCATTTGGGGTTCTGGAAGAGGACACTACTGTAAAAACTGACAGTGAGATGCTTAAGGGAAATAGACACAAAACAGGCAGAGATGCCAAGCTTTTATCCTTCTTAGATACTCTGCAGGCCCAGGTGAGGAGACAAAGCTCCTGAGCAAAAGCAATTATGAAGTGCGTATTACAGTACAAGAAGCAATCTAACTAGGAATGGATCCAGAAGACAATTTTATAAGCTGATATTGACCAAAAGACGGGTGGGACTACAATGAAATCCTAAAATCGAAGTTATTTTATTATTGCTTCATTAAATAGGTGAAACTAAGCTAGTTTAGTTGCTTGGGTGCACAATTCATGGAAAGGTCACTTTGGAGACAATGCAAGGTGACACTGTGTGTGCAGTTCAGTAGATGTTTTCCTGACGTTAATATCATTTTGGAGATTGTCACTGTTAAATAGAATGGATGGCAGGTCCATGAAGGGCTATTCTTTTCTATTGTCATATGCTCAAGTAGTCTCAAACAGTCCCTCCTCCATGCTTGTACACTGGCGAATCCTGGCTGTATCTCAATCACTTCACGTGAGTTTACTGACACTGTTCCTGAAAACCAACCAACCAACCAGGAAGGATTGCCTAAAGAACATAGTCTGCACTTCTAGAAATTATAAAATGTACACCCGAATCCAGAGAATTCTGCTATAATCCTGAATGCAGTGAATCAAGTAGATGATGTTGTATGTATTAGCACACACTAGCCCTGTGAATCTCCAGGAGGAAATACCACTGAATTTAATGATAAATAGACCTTCTCTTCTCCTCAGCAGTGCTCCGAGAGAGCTGAGAAACCACCTGATTCTTGGGCGAGAGGGCCTAAGGTTAGGGACACCTCTAAAGCACCATCCCAAACAAACATACCAGATGGAGGCCAGAAGGAAGGTCAAGAGAGTAAAGGGGAAGGACAAGGGGGTACAGGGGAAAGATGAGGGGTTGAACCAAAGAAGAACAAAGAACCAGCCGCTTCATCTTTGTTGAGCTTTTTATTGAGGTGGGCATGAAAGCTGTTTTTTAGGGGCTAGTGATAGAGATAAAAAGCTTGCCTAGCACGTATGAAGACTTGGGTTCAATCTCCAGCACCACATAAACCAAGTGTGGTAGTACACTCTTAGAGTCCCAGCACTCAAGAGGTGGAGGCAGGAGGATCAGAAGTTCAAGGTCATCCTCAGCTACACAGCAGGTTTGACACCGTTTCAAAAACAAAACAAAACAAAACAATGCAATCACCCCACTGTGCTCTACCCAGGAACAAGTGAGCCCTGGGTGCAAGACTACGCTCCACTTCCTGGGCCAATAAAGGAAGAAACACAGAACTGTAGCACTGCTAGTTTTACAATCAGTGAAAGGTGGATCTGGGGCGCTCCCAACTCAGGGTGTGTGTGTGAGACAGGTGATAACTAAACCATGCATTTATTACACCAAGTGTAGCTTTTAGCATTTGTTAGCTTTGGGCCAGGAAGGAACAGTGTTTACTGTCATCAGTTTTCCCTTTAGCTTTATGGCCAGTTCAAAGTCTCTGTCACTGGTTCATCTTTAACCTCATGGATACAGTCCCCAGCTGCTCTTCTGGCTCATTTTTAACCAAGCAGGGACAAGCAGTTTGAGGGCTGTTTATTGAAAAGTTAAAACTTTGAAAGTGTTCAGCTGCCTCATTGAGAGTCTGCCTCCCTTTACAATTCACCAACTGCTTGTTTAATCCCAACAGTAATAGCTCTGCCTATATTTTCAGGTCTGCACAGACCTGCCAAGGCCACCACTATGAGCTGAGAAAGCTTAGAGTGGAATTTGTGATGTGTCTACGACAGCGTGTAGATCCTCGTATGATCGGCCATCCTCCTGGCTCTACTTGATGGTGCTTACTATTTTATTTCTTTGTCTATCTTTTTGATTGATTGCATCTTATAATACATAGCCTTCTAAGCTGCTTTATCCCTTCCATACTATGATGTACATAATGCAAAACATAAAAATGTAATCAGAGATTTGATTTACACCCATGGTCTGATTAACTCCTTCAAAAATACAATAGGCAGATATCTGGGATGTTTAAACTTGATCTATACAATGCCCCAGCACCCTGGGCTAAAAAAGTGAACACTTCTGAGTCCAGTAGATGACATTCATTCACCATTAAATTTTCGTGCTACTAGAAACGGCATTAAAGTCCTATGGTAATGAATTGCAACAAACAAAATAATACAAGTATTTTTACAAATACAATAATACGAGTATTTTAACTACAACAACAAAATAATATAAGCATTATTAAATAAAGTATTTCCGTTTCCCAAAAGTCTAGCACTCCCCAAAGAAGATACTTTCGATGAAAACTAGAAACTTACAACAGTTAAATTTTTCATTATTGA
Organism: Nannospalax galili; assembly: GCF_000622305.1. Lineage (NCBI taxonomy): Eukaryota > Metazoa > Chordata > Mammalia > Rodentia > Spalacidae > Nannospalax > Nannospalax galili. The sequence continues at coordinate 6,821,264 of NW_008360332.1, forward strand.
CTTTTTTTTTAAAACCTATACTTGTTCATTTTCTGGGAGCGCTGGAAAGTGACTAAATCAGATAAAGGCAGTTTAAACAGCATACACAGAATACCATTGTTAAAAGAAGCCTTAAGGTAAAAGACTTGTGATGAGGCTGAAAAATAATTTTACCTTGAATTTCAAGAGAGGGAGATTTTGAGATGTTTTAAGAGACTTATTCAGAATCAGATATTTAGTTATATATGATTTTTTTTTTTTAAAAAAGAGCACTATTACTGTCTTACCTGAAAGAAAATAGTTTGGAAGACTGGAGAGATGACTTGAGGAATAACAGTGAGTACTATGCTTGCAGAGGACCCAAGTTCAGTTCCCAGCACCCATGTTGGGTAGCTTACAACCTCCTGTAACTCCAGCTCCTAGGTATCCTAAACCCTCTTCTGGACTCCAAGGGCACCTGCACTCATGTTCACATACCACCTCCCCCCACAAACCCCACCTTTACACATAATTTAAAAAAAATCTTTAAAAAGAAACTAGCATGTTCTCTCTCATAAATGGATGCTAGCTTTCAATCTTCAGATAGGTGTGTTTCAACTTGAAAATCCATAGAGGTCAGGAAACTAGGAGTGGTTCATGGAAAGGGAGATAGAATGCAGCAATATAAATGGGAAAGAGGAATAAAGGATAGACAGGTCAAATGAGGTGGGAAATGGGAGGGCAGGGCCAAAAAGGAGCATGACAAGGGATAACTAACACTCAAAGGCTTTCTGAAAGTCATATGGAAACCTACTAAGGAAATGTTTCTCAATATATACACATACTGTTTTTCGTAATAGACACCAGAGACTAGCAAACGAAAATACCAGTGCCAGGAATGGACTCCCTTTTTTGGAGTTGCTGACTAGAGAGATCCCACAGATTCTCAAACAACACTGGTTGCACTGCACTTGGTACACACCACAGGGTAGTTGCACATATGAACTCACAGTGCCTATGATGGTATGCACAAGAGGCCAAAGCCAAGCCAGACAGGGACCTTGCATGTATGGGGGAGGTTGGCAGGAAGCCCCAGTCCTACTGAGGATCTGTTGGCAACTGATAGATGCTGGGAGAGGGAGAGTCAGTTTTCTTTACTGCTGTGACACAGTAGGCTGAGTAGACTCCAGGGGACGGACCCACACCTAGGAGTACTTGGGAGGCAGGAACTGGATTTGATAGGCCTTTAAAAATAAAAAAAAATCAATAATAAAGGACAGATAATAATGAAGGACTTGAAGTCAAGGGAATAGTGGGAAGGTGTGGAGGAAGACTGAATATGATAAAAACACATTATATGAAACTCAAACATGGAAAGCGATAAACATATTTTAAAAGAAAAGTTCTGCTAAACTATTTTGCATCTAGTTCTTTTAAAATGTGTCTGGATGTGAGCTAGGTGTGGTGGCACACACCTTTAATCCCGGCACTCGGGAGGCAGAGGCAGGTGCATCTCTGTGAGTTCAAGACCAACCTGGTCTACATAGAGTGTCCTAGACGGGCTGGGACTATAGAGAGGCCCTGTCTCAAAAAGACCAAAGAAAAAGGGAAAAAAAGTGTCTTAATGTGTAGTCTTTTTTTTAAAATTGATCTCTTGTTTTTTAAAAAATATTTTATTTATTATTTTTATTTTATTTTTTATGTGTATGAGTGTATTGCCTGCATGTATGTGAGTGCACCCGCGTCGTGCAATGCCACAGAGGTCAGAAGAGGGCTTCAGATTCCCCTGGAACTGGAGTTAAGGATGGTTCATAGCCACCATGTGGGTGCTAGGAATCAAACCCGGATCCTCTGCAAGAGCAGTCAGTGTTCTTAACTGCTGAGCCATCTCTCCAGCCCCTTACTTCTCACCATCAAGAAAAACATGTTATTTTTTTCCTCCCAATTAAGAGACTTTTGCCTGTAGCAATGAGCCTACTTTCCAAACTTTTTTTTAAAGGTAAGATACTTTTTCAAAGATAGTGTGTATAAATTCTTACACTGTTTTAGCCTTGGATTAACTTGGTATTTTTCTCTGGATTCTATCATTTCAGTTACAAATAATAAAAGTGCTGTGTGGATTTTTCTGCTACCATAGATGACCCGAAGTTTCAGCTCTAGAAAACACAACTAATAAAAATATTCTCAGAATTCTCTCTCTCTTTCTCTCCCTCCAAAAACATTGGTTTAACCTCAACAGATACTCATCTCTTCAGGAGCTGTAAATGCATACACGGAGAAACCTCTGCCCTAAGTGATAAGAAGGGTATGTGTTGGCAGTGGTCTGGGAACCTCCCTGTCCCCCAGGACCTGCTGGTGTTTGGGCTGGTGAGTAATGAAATCGAGTCTGAGGGAATTTTTCCCTTGGCCATGTAAACCCTTAGGTTTACCAAATCAAATTACAGAGGCAGAAGAAGGAAAATGAAATTCAGGTTTTAGCCAAGAAAAATCCACGAAGAACCATTCAAAAACGTGCAAGACACACTGTACTGAAGATGTGCTTCAGGGCTTGTTCCTGTCCAGGCCGCTCAGCAGCCTTGAGCTGAACTGTTCAGGAATCTCATTTTCAGGCACAGTGGCCTGGAGCTTCTGCAGTTTTTCAGTTGGAACTCTCAGCACTTTGCTTTAAAAACAGTCTAAAGTCAAGAACTGAAATATGGATCTCCTTTTCAATCCCCAAGTTGCTCTTTCATCAATATAACATTAAACATTTCTGAACAAAGGATTCTTCAGGCTGGCTATGATTCAGGCAAGTCCTAACCTTATTAAGGGAAAAATAAGTTATCCTCAAAAGAAAAAAAATGTGTTTATATTCAGCTGGAAAAAGATCTATTTCCCCACTCTCATGATGAATTAAATATTAAATCAGTTCATATTTTATTTTGGAACACTAATCTGTAATTAACATAGCTGTTACAATAAATGGATGTTTCAGTCTCTTTTATATCAAGTTGTTTACTAGGAAAACAATTTACTCAGTAAAACATGTAAAACCCAGCTTTTCTGTGTGAGCACTGATGAATGGATACATGTACTCTTGGCAGAATTTACTTATATTGTAGCAATGTACTTGCTGACAATAAAACATATCCCCTGATGCAAAGCAACTTCTGTCTTACATCGTAACTGTTTTCTTCCTTCTGTTGGTTTTTACAGGTTAAGAAATTATTCCATAACTAATTTTTTTTTACATTTCAGAAATATTTTAAATACACATCTACAGAGTTGATGGAATTTCCCCTACATACTGCATTTCACAAATAAAGCCAATCCAGAAGGCACAGACCAACATTAGAACTCACAAGCTTTAAGCATTCAATGTCTATTTGGGAATCCACTTAGAAGATGTCCCAGTGGCTCAGAAGGAGCCACTGCAAGGGACCTCTGCCTAGACTTCAGGTGACAAACTCTATAAGACAAGCTCATTCTTCCTTACCAGAGCTGACTGCCATTAAACTGCCATCCAGAACTGCCTTGGAGAAGCAGTCCCTCCACAATCTTTTCAACAGATACCCTGTTTCAACATCCACCTGTGTGTGTAGAACACTGTGACCCGGATCGAGCCATGAAGCAAATAATAACACTAACTGCAACTCCAGACAGAAAAAAATAGGAGTCAGTTTTCCAGACTCTTGTGGGAATACAGAGCATGTCTGCTGAAATGGAATCCAAGCGTCCGATGGCGTTGTAGACGCAAGTATTTCTTTATATTCCACGTAATGGCTTTTCCGTCCTCAGTGTTTTATAACACATTTCTGAGCCATGATTTAGAAAGTGAGGAAAATTCTCTCTCCCTCCTCCTCGCTCTTTCTCAGTTGTTCCATAGAGTACTTTCATTGAATCCCATCACCACAATTTAAGTCGGCTTATGCTGCTTTTCTTTACCTAGGGAAACATCGTTTCTTTAGCCATTAAACCCAAATTCTGTTTCTTTGGGTTCTGTTTTGCTTCATTTTTGCCAGACGATGACTAACTCTCCAATCTGCCCTAGGAGAGCCTGGCAGTGTAACTGCTGACAGTAAAACACATTAGTTGATACAAAACAACTTCTCTATCTTAAATTATAACTACAGCCTTCTTCTGGTACTTTTAGTAAGTTAACAGAACTCTTACAATGAGCCAGGTCTGGTGGCACAGGCTTGTAATTCCAGCTACTGAGAAGCTGAGGCAGGAGGAAGGCAAGTTCAAGGCCTTAGAGAGTGAGTTCAAAGCTAGTTTGGGCAATGAAGTAACACTTTGCCTCAAAATAAATATTAAAAAAAAAAAAAAAGGAAAAGTCTGGGATGTAGTTCGGTGGTAGGGTGCTTACCTAGCATATGCCTGAGTTCTATCCCCGGCATGAAAAAAATCACAGTTTAAACTAACCAACCAGTTTTAAATGGGTTTCTAGAATATTTTATGTCTTTCTTCAACAAAATTCCCAACTTAAGGACCTTTAAGAACTATATATAATTCACATTTAAAGCTAACGAGGAAAATGCAGATCCACATTACAATTCACAAGCACGCCATTCTGTCCTCCTCAGTCCTCTCTTGACAAGGACAGACTGTTTCTGTGGCTGCCATCACTGCTGAGCTCACGGAGCCTTCCCTTTTCTATGTAGAAGCCACCAGATTCCCTGTCAGTCCTACCTAACTGCCACTTTACGCTGTTCTGAGAGCAAACACGCTAGCTGCTCTCCTCAGTTTAATTAGATGGTCCATTGTGAATCTTTCATCTAACATAACAAAGATTATCTAAAAGTAACAGGGTTTAAACCATATCTAAGGTTTCAGAGAGAAATAGCTAAGTACCTTAGGCACAGATCCTGTTTTACTCTATTAAAAAATTTACTGTAAAAATATGAGCACTTGGTTGTATAGAGAGTGTACGACATTAGCTTGTCAGTGCAGATTCAGAGATACTGCCTTTAAACAAACACAGGGGTCCAGAAGCTTGAGTGTATAAATGGGGTCATTCCTTATTTTTCTGTAAGCTTGGTTTAAAGTGTTAAAAAATAATGTTCTGGGGCTGGAGAGATGGCTCAGCGGTTAAAAACAGTGGTTGTTCTTGCAGAAGACCCGGGTTCAAATCCCAGCACCCACATGGCAGCTAACAACGGTCCGTAACTCCAGTCCCAGGGGGTCTGACAGCCTCTTCTGACCTCCACGGGCCTTGCAGACGTCAGAAGTACACTACATGGGTATACTAACCTACATGCAGGCAATGCATGCATACACATAAAATAAAAATAATAAATAAATTTTTTTAAATGTTCTGTGTCAACAGCAGCTGGGCTTGATCCAAGGCTCAGTCCCTCTTAGCCACTGACTGTGGCTAGATCTAGTATCTTCTAAAAGTGGCCCTGTGCAATAGCTGTGATGAGTTGACTGAAGACAACATGTTGGGACAGAAGTCTTGAGAGAAAGTGAAGCTGTCCATAAGAAAGGACTGTAGAGAGAACAGGGAGCCATCACCCCTAAGAGAAGGCTCAGGCATGAGACTCCTTCAGGTCCTCCAGGGCCCTCACATGAAGTGAATGTCCTCACGATTCCCCAAGTACATCGCTGTTGGAATGAGGAGTAAAGCAAAACACTTAGGCTTCCAACTTAAAACATACAGGGCTTGGTTGTATTTAAGAGCATGTTGACATTAGCCTCTGACAATGTGAGAAAAGCTGAGAACTGGCATTCATCTAAGAGTACCCCTGTGCCAGAGCTACAGGGACTCCACATGTGAATCCTGTAACTACCTGGGGTGGTTCCCAGTGTGTTTACCCCACTGCCGTGGACCCTGGGGTCCAAAGGGGCCTAAGCAGTCCCACCTTGAAGCAGCCTCTACAACTTGTAGCAGCTAAGTCAGTCTCACAGGCCAGCTTGAAAACTCCTTTTAGAATATTTGATACAGTTTACATGAGACATTTATGAAATACAATTTCATCTTTGGAAACTAAGGAATGAAGAGAAGCTTACCTCATCATTAGATTTAAATATAATAAACGTGTGTATGTGTGTATATATTTGTGTGCATATATA
>NW_008360332.1:6827329-6843713 GCF_000622305.1 Nannospalax galili
TACCATTGAGCCACATTCCCAGCCTCCAAACATCTTGCTTATAAGTCAGGACACATTACACTCAATCTCTACTTTTAATTTATACTCCAGCTTACCTGTTTCATTTCATCAAAATGAAATATAATCCTCTAGGATCAATGAAAGCAAACTCAGTGCTATGAAATCATTGCCAAGTTCAAAAAGTACATCAATAGAACTACCACCATGCATTTAGAAATATTCAGGATTAGCTAAAACATAATGAACTTATTTTTTAAGCTTAATTTTTCAAAACTGAAAAACAGAAATTAATGTTTATGGCATATAACACATTTAGAAATAGGTGTGTTATAGAATCACTAAACCAAGCTTGTTAATGTATACATTACCTTACCTAATTATCATTAAATCTACTCTCTTAGCAGTTTCATAAGTATTCAATACATTGTCATTAATGATGGAAAACAATATAAACATTTATAAAGAATCAGTTAAAAAACCATATTCTTATAGTAACTTTCATTAAAAACCTATTGTGTTAATATTTGAAATAATATGTTAAACTACAAAGAAAGTCTTTATAACTTTATAAATGAGAAGAAATAAGGTGATTAGAACATATTTAATACAAATTAAAGAAAATCTTCATTTGAAGTGTAAGAGCAAACACATTACGTGTCTTTCAGAGTTTAGACCTACCCCCCGCCCCCACGCCCCCTGAGCTTTTCTGAGGCTGTATCCACTTCTTAGAAATTTTCATTTCCTCTGCTTTTTTTTCTTTCTTTTTCCTTTCTGGGGCATTATGGGCAAGCCATCTTCTTGTTTTTTGTTTGTTTTTTTTTCCTAAGCAGAAATTCCCTCAACTGTCTGTAGATTTCCCCATTTAAATCTCTGGGCAAAGTAATAATTACTAATTTAGGAAAGATGAGACATTTTCAGGTTTAATACATTTTATCCTTTCTCTAGATCTTGTAGAATGAAATCTTAGTATGCTTGAAAAATCTCTTAGCAACTGAGAGCTGAGCAGGCCCACAATGGATGATTCATTGATTCGGCCTGGGTATGCAGGAATGTGTGCCAAGCGGTCTGAATAAACTCACATTGCTAGACGCTATGGTAAAACGTACCCTGACCTCTTTTAAAACTCGATCAGAGTGGAAAGTTAAACTTGCAGCTTTCCAGCAATTCACTAGCATCTGGAAATATGCTTGAATTATAAATATCTTGCTTTTATAGAAACTGATAGACTTTCTTAGATGATCATTTTCACCTAATTAGACAACAACTGCCACTAATGGAAAATTTCCAAGGGACAACTGTCATGCTTTTAAGCACTAAAAGCAATGGGTGTCTATTTGCTTTAAATCTGAAAGGAGGCTTTTTGAAACCAGAAACTGAAAGAACTGATTGTTAGCAGATTTTTATTTTTTTAAATATTGACCTGAGGATTTTGTAAGATCAGCCTAAATAATAATTTGTACATTTAAAATGGGTAGCATCAGGTAAGGTACACTCGGGCCTGTCAGTATGCATCTGTACACAGACAGTATAGTGGGACATTCCATGTTATGCTTATATAAAATTCAAAAGAGGTCAGTTACTTTGCTTATATATGTCATGTGCTTCCCTAACATCCTTTTTGGGCAGGTCCTGTTTCTTCTGCTTTAGAAATGAATGACCAGGCACATGGAATTTTAAACTATCAGCTTGAACTCAAAGCTTTTCTAAGGTAGGCCGAGGTTATAATATGTTTTTTTCCAGTTCAAAATAGGGTATTAGATTCATTTCAATCAGTTCATCACAACTCAGTTTCAACAGCTGTAATAACAAAATAATTCATGAAACCTAATCTTCCTTTTCCAGTGTTAGACATTCTCATTTCTTTTGCCCTTGATAAATGCATGCTCCAAAGAGGAGGGTTCTGGCTTGCAAAGGCCCTGATTTGGGTGGCTTTACTTCATCTCTTCCTCTCCCTTCCCTTTTTCTTGATTTTAATAATAAAACGGTTAAACAATAAAGTTTTTTAAAAAATTGTTGTTTATCTGTATGTGTATAGACATACATATATGCACGCATTCGTGTGTGTATGTGTGTGTGTGTGTGTGTGCGCACGCGCACCCACAGAAGCCAGAAGAGTGTGTCAGAACCCATGGAACTGGAGTTACAGGTGTTTGATAGTCACCTGATAGGCTTCTAGGTTCCAAACTTAAGTCCTCTTGATACAGCAGCAAGTGCTCTTAATCACTCAGCCATCTCTCCAGCCCCAACAATAAAGATTAACTGAAGATCATCTCCTCCACTACTGCTTCCCCAACAAGTAACTGCCGTTATCAGTTTCTTTTTAAACTGCTTTCTAGGCATGCACCCAATTCTATATATAAATTATAATTCTGACTTGTATTTTTCTCCCTTTTAATATACTGTCATGTATTCTGCCACTTTGTTGTTTTTTGAGACAGGGTCTCCCTGTAGCCCAGCTAGCCTGGAACTCACTATGTAGACCAAGTTGGCCTCCATTTCACAAATTTCCACCTGTTTCTGCCTCCTGAGTAATGGGATGAAAGGCATGCGCTACTACATCCATTCCTTTTTTAAAAAGCACTTCTTGGAAATCTTACTGGTTCTGTACATACAAATCTACTTGCTTTGAAAAACTGGTAAGAGGCTGGAGAGATGGCTCAGCAGTGGAGAGATGACTCAGCAATTAAGAACAATGGCTGCTCTTACAGAGGACCCAGGTTCAGTTCCCAGCACCCATACTGTAGCTAACAACCATCTCTAATTCCAGGAGATCTCATGGTCTCTTCTGGGCTCCATGGGCATTGTACACATGTGGTGCACTTACAAACATGCAGGTGAAATGCTCAAACACATAAAAAACTGGTAAGAAAGCATTTCATAGTAGGTAGCTTCCATTTTGAAGCAAATTATACACATTCATTTAAAATATTGCTGCTTTTCTATGAGAACCAAGATGGACAAACAGAATGAAATAATAGTGAAGCTGAGTGAGGAAATTTATTTATTATTATTATTATTTTTGTCTTTTTGAGACAGGGTCTCCCTGTAGCCCCAGCTGACCTGGAATGCACTATGTAGACCAGGATGGCCTCGAACTCACAGAGATCTGCCTGCCACTGCCTCCCAGAAATTTAATTTTTTATTTGCTTTCCTCCTGGCAATTCTATGTATCCACTAGCAGTAAAAAGCAGTGAACTGGCTTGTTACATGGGACAAGTAGAAAGGTGGAAAAAATCGGGGATCTTGCCAGAGAGAGGCAAACACCATCAGCAGAAAACACACCTGGTCTCTGCTCTTCTGGCGCTAACAGTCTAAGCATCCTCCAACTCACCCCTCCTCTGTGCCCAGAGAAATGCTAACTGTAGGGCATTTCTGATATGAACTATTGAAGGACCTCTAAATAGTTTGAGTCTTGCAATTTGGCCATTTGATTTGTAGCAAAAATATCATCAAAGAAAAAGATGTGACGATACCCTAGACAAAATGGAATAACTTCATTGTTTTTCCTTAAACAGGACACAATCACTCTAACCTGGCATTCGCAGCCAAATTTCCCAGAATTTCTTCTGTAACTTTGAGTTTTAGTCACATCAAACATCTTATTGTTCTGTGGAGATTCTGTATACCTCTCTGTTTTGCATGCTGACTAAAATATCCTTACTTTTATCTATCTTGATCTCCTACATTTCTAAAGTCAACTCAAACATGGTCTCCTTAATGAAGGGCTACCTGACCCCACAGCAGGTGTTCAGTTCTTTGATGCTCCCAGAGCAAATAGCATTCACTTTCTATAGTAGCATCTAATGCTCCCTAAAGTCAGTAAGAAACAGCCCTTTGCTTCTGGGTATAGCAGCCTTGGGGCAACAAGGAGCATGCATTCTGATGACGGGTGTGGAAGGAGGAAGAGCCTATGAAAGAGTAGAGTCCCCACCAAAAAGATCTAGCTGCTTGGGACACTATTGTTCATGATGGACTGAGATGCCAGCTCCACCCATGGGTATTCTCCGCAGCTCTACTGACTGAGTCTCTTGGCAGGGAACCATAGTAGCCGGTTATGGTCTGACCCACAAGTACCACAGTATCACAACAGTCAGTGCATGTCAGGGCAGGTGAAAACATTCAGCCACTGTCATCCATGAAATAAGCCAATAGCAGTTTGATAGAGAGGCAGGAGTCTAAAGAAATAACAATAAATTGTTATGAACTGGCTGAATTAAAAAAGTATCCAGAACAAAAAAGTCAGTAGCTTAGAGTCAGAGTGAAAAAACAAAATGGAGCTAAGGTCAAGTAAAGCAAAGAGAATTCAGACCAATTAGGAAGGTAGCAGCTGAGCCTGAAGTAGGCTGTTCTGTCTTTGGCAAAGCAAATGGTGACTCTGATGGGGGTTGATGCTGTGCTTCCTTACCATGCTGTGCATCCCTTGTGTGTTGCCTTCACTAAACAGCAGGAGCTCATTTGATGGCCAGCACTGTCTATTTCTGGATCCCCAGTCCTTAGCAAAATGACCATTCAGTGTACATCTGTCTAGATCCAGAAGCCAAGACAGCAGACAATTCATTCTATTGAGTCTTAAATATAAAGGCCATGAAAGAGACATCTGCATCTCCTGACACACCACGATGACAGCTGCTGAGCCATGTGAGGGCAATCCTGGAGCCTCACTGTCATTCTGCAGGTCCCCACAGGGAGGGTAGCTGTGGATTCCTCAGAAGTCTTCTAGCCATGCCGGCTTCTGCGCTTAGGAAACCCAGAAGGATCAGCTGACACTTTGGCCTCAGCCCCATGGAGACCAATTCATAGCAGGGACATGATTTAGAAAGGTTTGAAAGTAGAGCCCCCAACAAAGGCCCAGAGGAATTTCCTGCATTGATATCATTAGAGCTGTCTTCTGAATTATCCCACCGACCTAGAATATGCTTGGTTACTTTAAGAGAGAAAAAGGATTAAGCTGGAGCTCAGTTAGTAAAGGGCTTGTCACAAACATAATGTCCTGAGTTTTATCCCTAGAACCCATATAAAAAGGCTGGGTGTGGTGGTGTGCGCTTGTAATCCTAGTACTGGAGAAATGGAAACAGGCAAGTCAATGAAGAGACCCTGACTCAAAGAAGATGGGGGTGGGGTAGGGAATGGCTTCATCAGTAAAGTGACTGCCACACAAACATGGGGACTTAAGTTTGAATCCCCAGTATCCATGTAAAAGATCTAGGTATGGTTGTGCATGTCTGTAACCCTAACTAGCACAGAGGGAGGACAGAAGTGGATCCCCAGAGCCTGCTGGCCAACCAGTCTGGTGAGCGCTAAAGAGGACATTGACATTTGACCTTCACATGTATGAGTACACTGCATGTAAACACACACACTTGTGCATACACATACAAACATGCACACACGAGAGAGAGGAGAGAGAGAGAGAGAGAGAGAGAGAGAGAGAGAGCACTGCATGTAAACACACACACACTTGTGCATACACATACAAACATGCACACACGAGAGAGAGAGAGAGAGAGAGAGAGAGAGAGAGAGAGACTCTTGTTAGAATGCACTGAATTTCACCTTGTGGTTAATCTACCATCTCTTCACATGCCTCTTCTGACTAGCTTCATAATATCACAATGTCTTCTCCAACTGGGTGTAGTGGCACATGTTTGTAGTCCCAGTACTTGTGAGATAGAAGTAGAAGAATCAAAAGTTTAAGGTCATTCTTGACTACATAGTGAATTTGAGGTCAGTCTGGGTTACATGAGACCTTGTCTCACAAAACAAAACATAACAAAATAAGACAAAACAAGACAAAACAAAAACAATAACAATGGGCATAATGTCCCCTTTGCTCAGGATAAGGCCATCTTCCCGTGACTGTTAGTCTTATCATTACAGCCTCTGCCTTTGTCTGGTTATTTCCTCACCTGAAAACTCTAGTGTATTTCCAGTCAGTGTGGTACAGCTCAAAAGTTCCCCCTTGCTTCTAACTAAGTCCACCTCTTCCTGCCTTCGAAATGTTGAAAGGACCTTCTTTCTCTCCATCCTTGGAAAAGTATAATATCAGTTCCCTAGGTAACAATGAATCCTCAAGAAGAGTGGAAACAGTTTGTATAAAATATTTGATGAAGTTGGGCATGGTAGCACAAGGCTTTAATCCCAACACTTGGAAGGCAGAAGTGAGTGGATCTCTGTGAGTTTGATACCATCGCCTAGTCTATATAGCAAGTTCCAGGCTGGCCATGGCTATATCAAGAGACCCTGACTAAGTACATCATCATCATCATCATCATCATTATTATTAATAACATTTAATGAAAATTTATTTTGTTAGCATGTTCCAGGAATCATAATATAGCTACAACAAAATGTAAAAGAAAATCATCATTGTGAATACACTGGTATAAAAATTAATGAAAAGAAAGCAAGTCAGGCATGGTGGCACAAGCTTATGAATTCCAGCACTCAGGAGGCTGAGGCAGCTGCTCATAGTTGAAGGCCAGTCTGGGCTACAAAGTGAGACACTGTCCAAGAAACAAAAACCCAAAATATTAAAAATAAATAAAAATAAAAACAGAAATTTATACATATACTTTAAGTGTTTGAACTGGTCTCTAATGACTAGGGAGGAAAGGGTACTTACAGTTTTACCATATAAGGACACTGGGCTCCAGTCCTATGAACCTGTGCCTTTGCACATATTTTTTGCAGCTGCTGATACACTTCAGAGCCAAAGTTGCGCTTTGAAAGTTTGGATTCCTGTGTGTTGTGATAATCAGCTGGGGTTTGGAAAGGCCTTCGAAAATCTAACGCTCTGGCACTTTAACAAGGCTTCTGAAAAAACAATTTAACATCTGGAACTGAGTATTCTATCTAAGCCCAAGACCAATAGAGTAAAGAACATTTCTTTCAGTAACAGTTAAAATGTGGTACTTCCCTTTCGTTCATCCAATAAATGGGTTTCTTTTATAAAGAATTAGGGGTGGTTTATAAGTAAACTATGCCATAGAAGCAAGGTGTAGAAAACTGGTTCTCTGGATATTTATCACTGAATGTCTTTCAAAAATATGCTTGTTTATTCTTTCGGGATCATCCTCTCTTCTAAATCTCAACTCTGAAAAAGAAACAAACTCTGCAAGCAAAGTCTCCTAGTTAAACCTTTCTAGAGAAGTTAAGCAAGGAGACAGACATCTGTAGTTTCACCTTTTCCTGTGTGCTTCAGTGGAGGGAATACAAGGGTGCACCATCCCTCATCCTTCACAGGGGCCACAGTCAACAGGAGAAAGAATAGACAAATGAGAGAGAAGTTTGACAAATTTATTTCATGATTAGGTCAGGTAAAGATGGACAGCTGTGCAGAATTGTGATTGGACAAAAAGGGATGACAGGGATGAGGAGGAATCCAGCAAAGCCTGTCTGTTCACTTTCCTGGCCTCTCTGGGTATCATTCCTTCCTCCTAGGTAAACAGAAGGACCTTCTGGAATAACATGCTATCTAAGGGAGAACGCAGAGTGAGCTTGCTGGGATTTATGGCTCACTCTGGAGAGTTCTAGTTTCCATGACCCATCTGGAGAAATAGAAATTCTGTGACTCACTTTGGAGGAAAAGGAGGTTGAAGAGGCAGGAGGGCAGGGGAAGGTCAGAGAGTCCACCTCTGAGGCCTCCCAAAATCCTTTAGTTCAAAGCACACAGCATGTCAAAGTCCCATCCTGCAACGTGCTGTTTTCTGAGCCCCAATAAGATCAAAGACAATAGCTACATGTTTGCATTTCTTAAATCTAAACAGCCAAATCAAATCAAATGCAAAAAGTGGTTATTTATTAATTAACTTTTTTGTTTTTTTTATTTGAGACAGGGTCTCCGTGTAGCCCCAACTGGCCTGGAACTCACTATGTAGACCAGGTTGGCCGTGAATTCACAGAGATCTGCCTGCCTCTGCCTCCTGAGTGCTGAGACTAAAGGCGTTCACCACCATGCCCAGTGGTAAAAAGTGATTATTTTTTATTGAATGTTTACTTTTTACAGAATTTTGGGTATTAAAATGTCCCCTACAAAGATAATAATTGATAATCAAGCATTTAACATGTATTATGCACTGTACATTTAACTTTCAAAATGATTATTATTCTTTTCTTATGATAATGAATACAGAGGCATAAAGGAAATGACATAGAGAGAAATAGCTCAGAAATTGATATGCATATATGTAGGATATTACACACATACACACACACACACACACACACACACACACACACGACATGACATGATTCAGGACAAAGAAAGCATTGTATATTAGTGGGCAAAGGATAGACCATTCAAAATGGTGCCAGGAGAGTTAATTCTTCATATGGGGGAAAAAGAAATAATTGGACCCCTTCCTCATTCAATATACAAGAATACATTTCAAATGATAGCGAAGTCTTAAATGTAAAAGGTGAAAGTCTAAAACATTTAGAAGACTATCAGAAAAGACAGTGGCTACATTAAAACGAAGGGCTTCTGTGCATCGGAAAACAGCAGAGGAGAACGGCCGACCACAGACTTGGAGGCAATGACAACACACATAACCAGGGAGGTTTCCAGAACATATGAAGAACTTGGGAGAGAAAAACAACCCAATGGAAAAACAGGCGATGGAGAGCTCCAGGAATTTGAAGCAAGGAGAGGCCCACAGAGTGCCCAAACTCAAAAAAAAAAAAAATCGTAGAGTGAATGGAAACACAAGCCGCCCTTAAACATATGAGGAGATCACATAATGGGAGAGACGAAAATGAAAACACCAGTGGGATACTGTTTCACATTTGTAACTGGAAAAACCAAAATCAAATAATTTAGAGTTTTGGAGCAGATGGGTTACCACAGGCTTTCCCAGTCACTGTTGAAGGAACACCAGTGGGAGCAATGTCCTTGGAGGACATTTTGGTGTAACACATCTGAAAATCCTACAGCTCAGCTCTGCTCCTAGGTAGAGAATCTCCTGCATACGTGGCCTAAGGGACATGCAAAAGTGTATTGATTGCAGGCTTGCCCATATTATCAAGAAACTGGAAATAATTTAAATATAAACTGCAAATATTTACACATGGGACTTCTGCACGCAGCAATGTGAAGTGAAAGAAGTAGAAAAACATATAAGGACGTTAGCGCCATCAAGTTCAAAGCCCAACAAGACTAAATACGTTACTGGAAGATGCATAGGCATTACATTATAATGAAAAATATGAGTAGGCTGACATAAAATGCAGATGAATAGTTATAGGAGAAATGTGATTTAGGAGAGGTACACTGGGGCCTTCAGAGTTTTGATAACCTAATCTATGTACTAAGTATGTGTTTATTGTTTTTCTTTAAATTGGTTACATTTGTAAGACTTCTGAATACCTAATTTTTCTTTTCTCCTTTCTTTCCTTCATTACTCCACTCCCCTTCCCTTCCTCGTCCTCTCCCTCCTCTCCGTCTCCTCTCTTCTCTTGCTGTGCGCTCCTCCTTTTTTTCCAAAGAACCAGGCTTCAAACCTAGGACAACCTAAGTGCTTTACCACTGAGTTACATGCCTGTCCCATTGCTTTTCGTGTGTGTGTGTGTGTGTGTGTGTGTGTGTGTGTTTGTGTATATGTATGCAGGTATACATGCACATGTGCACATGCACACGGAGGCCAGAGGTCAATGTTAGGTGTCTTCCTCAATAGCTCTCCAACTTATTTTTTGACAGGGTCACTCACTGAACCTGGAGCTCACTGATTTCAGCAAGATTGGCTGGCTAGCCAGTAAGTTCCTGGGATCTGCCTGTCTCTCTCTCTTCAGAGCTGAGATTGTAGGTGTGCCGACATGTCTGGGTTTTGGCATAGGTGCTGGGAGTCTGAATTCAGGCCCTCGTGCTTTCATGGCAAGTACTTTACTGACCAAGCCATCTCCCCAGCCTTTACTTTTCAATAATTAAGAAATTAATAATTTAAAACACTAAATATGTTTAATTAAAATAATTTAAATTAATTCAAACTAATAACCAAATAACTTAATAATGACAACTAAATTCTAAAATAATAATTAAATTAATTAAAATTTTTATAAATAATCATGAGCTGAGTGTAGTGGCGTACACCTTTAAGCCCAGCACTCTGGAGGCAGAGGCGGGCAGACCACTGTGAGATTGACGTCAGCCTGGTCTATATAACAAGTTCCAGGCCAGCTGGGGCTACAGAGAGAACTTGTCTCAACAAACAAATGAATGAACAAACAAACAAAATAGTATGCAAGTGCATTATAAAGGAACCAACTTCGATATGTTATCTTATACATAATTTCTATCATGAAAGCTTTGTTATAATATTTATTTAATCCCTTGTTATTTAACCCCTTAATTATGTTGATGTTCATACTTCTGAGTTTTGAGTTTGCTTACATATATGTGCCTTTGGTGTGACACTGGTGGTCTAGTGGTGTGCCTTCCAATTAATATATGTATTTAATCTTTTACTCTAAAAATGTCACTTGTGTTGGCACAGTCTTTGACTGTGATTTTGGTTTCCTTCTACAAATACCATTTCCTTCATTTCATTCAGGAAAATGCTCATGTAGTTAATAACATTTGATATTTTTATTATTATTATTATTATTATTATTATTTTGGTCTTTTTGAGACAGGGTCTCCCTGTAGCCCCAGCTGACCTGGAACTCACTATGTAGACCAGGCTGGCCTCGATTGAACTCACAGAGATCCACCTGCCTCTGCCTCCCAAGTGCTGGGATTAAAGGCATGCGCCACCACGCCCGGCTTGACATTTATTTTTTAATAAAATAGTTGTCTCCAGTTTCTGCAAAAGAATGCAGAATCCTGTTGTTAGATCTGGAGTGGGCTGGACAACTGGTGTTTTCTAACCAAGGTTCTTGGAGAGCTTTTAATGGATAGCATAAATCCCACATGGAACATAATTAAAGATAACACTGGATTTTATCTTTTAAGGATACAACTTTGTGGGTGAAACCACCAACTATGAAATGAACAAATTATTAAGTTGGAAAAAAAAAATCTGATTTTAGAGAAGGGACTCTTCTGGCACCTGGAGATGAACTCTGAGGTTTCCCTAAGCCAAGACAGGCTGAAGCACAGCGTGGCTCTGATCAAGGACAGATGCCTCCTGGCAGGGTTGGATCAGTCTGCCTGCTGCGGAAGGGGCAGGAGTGGGAAGCCAAGCCAGCCTGGCCATGGTCAAAAGCCCCATTCAGAGAAGCAAGTGGGCTCCACGGGCCTGCACTCTAGGAATTTTGGTCCCACTTCTTCCATCATGCCAATCTCCGTCCCCCAGCCCCAGTGCTGACAGATCCTTCCTCCGCTGTTGACTTGCAGTCCAGTCATATTTTCTGAGACTGTGAGCAACGGGTTCTTTGCAGAAACCACAGTGGATATGTGAATCCCACCTCATTCTAGGGAAATATGAAAACCTAAAACCATTCCTCCTTATCAACCTCCCTTAAATGATTCTTCCTATAACAAATGCCATCTTCTTGCAGAATTACCCAACACAGAAAGGATATAACAACCTCTAATTGTCATCTATATGTCTGAAATAGCACCAATTTAACTCATACTGTAAGTCATAGTTATCATGAACTGTAAATATAGGAAATCAACTGCAAAATAATTACAAATTATTCCAACTTGAAAATGAAAAAAACAATTCAGTGCCAAGCTGAGATTCTTACAAAGGTGGTCTTAAAGAATGTCTCTGCTCTTATTATTTTAGTAGTACTGGGGATTGAACCCAGGGCCTTGCCCATGTGAGACAAACACTCTCCCACTGAGGTGTGTCCTCAGCCCTCTAAGATGATTTAGAAATATAACTATTAGATACATTAAATACTACTTTCCTTCTACTAATTATTTCAAATGACGCTTGCTCTAGGGAAAGGCTGTAGGAAATGGTTGTGGATGATAAGCTTTCAAAGAGTTTCATTAGGGATGGACATAATGACGAAATCTCCAGAGCTTTTTGAAAACATCCCGGTGTGGGGCTGAATCAGTGGCTGCAGCTCTTTGAAGCTCGTTTGTTATGAAGCTTGCTGCTGCTGCTGGCAGATAAGATCCAGGACTAAACACAAACACATACATTTGCTTCAGCAGGAGGCTTATCTCAGTGGCTGGACCTACTCTATTAAAAAAAAAAAAAAAAACCGGCCCAAGAAAAGGGTTTTCCCTCTTGTCCTAACAATTCAGGGTCTCCCTGCCTTGTAACAAAAAAATGAAGGCATAAAAGGTTAGTTTTTCTTCTGTTCCATTAAAATAAGACCAAGAAATCCCAGTAAAACAAGAAATTTATGAAGTTCTTAAAAAAGCAAATTTCTTTTTATACAGTTTTCATTACATAATTTGACACATCTGGGGGTTTATAATTTATAAAAACAGAAAGTGAAAGACCATAACTTTGGTCTGGAATGGGGAAAGTTTATGATCTAAAACTCAGGTGGAACAAAATTTATGGACCAAATACAAAGAGAAGGCCTCACAGTTTACGGGGATTTAATATTTCATTTACATATTTCCATTAAGTACTAGAGTTTTCAGGGAGTCAATGAAACGTTTTTTTATCTTGTAGTCTTTTGTTCTAGGGGGATGGAGAGCACAGCAATGCTTCGATTGGTGGAAGCTTCCTTCTCAGTGCCCTGGAATGCTGTTGCTGCCCCCAACACAATGCCCATATCCTGGGTGGTCCTGGTTCATGGGAGCATCCTGCTGCAGGACACTGAAGCACAGGGCTGCCACTTACACTATACTGAGGTACTACCCCTCTCTAAGTCAGTGGAGAATAAAGGTAAGGAGCACAGAGCACAGGTCAGGCCAGGAGAAATCAGTCAGATTTCCCCAATGGGCTCTCTCTTTCTTATATGTAATTGAGTTAGTGGCTGATGACAAAGGGCTCAGTGCCCCACATACTATATTACTTATTTTTCTCATGTTGTGATCAAACACCTGACAGCAAACAACTTAAAGGAAGGAAGGCTTATTTTCCATAAGATTGCTTGCTTATATCTGAGAGGATCAGGAAACAGATGACAGAAAGTGAGACTTGCCTATGAACTCAGGGTTCACTTCCCAGTGGCCCACTTCCCCTAGTTAAACCCCACCTCCCAAGGGTTCCACAGTCTCCAAAATAGTGCCACCAGCTGGTGACCCAGCATTTAAACATAAGAGCAGTGGAAGTTATTTTATATTCAAACCATCATACATGCCATGAAAAAGGTTAGTCCCAGATTTGCTCCAACCATCCCCTCCTGAGCACACCAGTGAGGGAGGCTCTGTGATTGTGCAGAGGTTCACAGTGGGTACTGCTCCCCTTGAATTTCACATGAATGGTGTCTCCAGGAATTGTGTGATGTCACAGCCTTTATGGCATCAGCAGTAAGAAAGTTAGGATAACACGTTTTTAAAATAAATCTTGTTTTAGGACAGTTTTAGATTTACAGAAAAATGATGTGGCAACACAGAGCGTTCCCATATATACTGCAACCAATTTCCCCAATTATTGACATGTTACATTTTGTTACCATATATTTCTTATCATATATTGCTACATTGTTAATGACTAACTAGCAGGAAAAGAATAAATACATCCAGAACAAGACACATCCTTGCCTCATCCCATCACCCTAAGGTATCTTTTGGCTGCAACCATTTTTCAGACTTTACTTATTTTGATAACCTTGATAGTTTTAAGGAGTGCTGGTCAGATTTTCCTTTTAGAATATCCCTCACTTTGGATTTGATTGATGTTTTGCCTTCAGAGAAACCCAGGTGTATTAGCTACTTTTCTGTTGCTGATATAAAACACCATGCCCAAGACAACTTAGAGAAGGAAAAGTTTATTTGGGCTTATGGTTCCAGGGGTCCATCGCGGCAGGGAGGCATGGCAGGATGCTGAGCGCCTATCTTCAATGACAAACAGGAAGTAGAGAAAGTGAATTAGAAGTGGGACAAGACTAAGAACTCTCAAAGCCTGCCCCCAGCGACATGCTTCCCCCAGCAAGGTCACACCTCTTAAAGACTCCAGGACCTTCCCCAAATTGTGTCACCAACTGGGGACCAAGTGTTCAAATACGTGAACCTATGGGGGATGATTCTCATTCAAACCACACCACCAGGGGTATGGTTGGGGGGTGCGTGGAGACCATGGAGGAAGAGAACCATTTTCATCACATCATACCATCAGTACACAGAGACAGGACCCCGCACTGCTGTTGGCCTTGATCACCTGGCTGAGATGGCGTTTGTTAGCTTTCTCCCACGCAAAGCTACTTTCCCCACTCTGACTCCCTTTTTCCACAGTGTACCTACATGAATGATTCCAAATTCTTCTGTACAGGAAATGTGTCTTTTCTCCCACACATTTATTTACTCAGTGGCTTATTTACATAAGAAGGGACTCAAGGATATTTATTGTACACTTTAGGTTACAATCCAAGGACACTTTATTTTGTTACTCAAAGTACTGGACCTCTGGCCATTGAGAGCTCTTCTTTCAATCAGCTCCTGGGGCCTGCTGACACACTTAATCACTATACATGGGTTTACTCTGTCTGTTTACATTTATACTTGGGCCCTACAAGGTACTCCAGGTTCATCGTGTGTATTTCCTGTCCTAGTCCTGTAACTGGCCATTTCTCCCAAGAGCTCTGGTTTGTTTTATTAGAGAATGGTGTTAGAAACCAAGATCTGGCTAGATCATGGTTACTAACGGGCGTTGCTACATCTAGGCTCTCACAGCTGATAAGGCAAAGATATATACATACATAGATATGTTATTATACATATGAACTCACAGGAACATATCTATAAGTATTTCTAACTGTATATATTAGTCAAATATGCATTTATACTGATCGCTCCAGCACTGATCCAGTGCTATATGGATCTATAAACTCCCAATCCATCCTGAGAAGCCTAGTTCCCACCATCTATCATCTACTTTCTCAACTGTTCACTACCAGCAACCTCAGAACTCCTGACCTGTATTTCCAAGGGGATAAACTTTATCAGCTAGAGCACAGTGTTCAGATACCACTGCAAGTCACCCAGGCTAGCAGCTGCCTCCCTCAGCCCTCCAGTGAGTATTTCACACACTGTAATAGAGATAATGCTTAAAAAAGAAAATTCGGCTCTCCACCTGGGACTCCCCAGCTCCTGAATGCTTTTTTCATTTGCATATGCTTGTTTTCATCATCACTCTGGTGCTGTGAAGAGTAATAGGTGCTGACAAGTGCATGGGGTCACATAACCATAACGGCACCACACAGAATAGTTTCACAGTCCAATAAAATGCCCACTGCTTCACCTATTCAATCTTCACTCCCTGACCTGCCAATCACTGGTGTTTTTTTGTGTGTTGCTACAGTTTTGTGTCTTCCAAATTGTCACACAGCTGGGATCATCTCGTATCTAGTCTCTTCAGATGCGTTTTTTTTTTTCAGTTGGCAATGTGCACTGAAGATTCTCCTCTGTGTTACACAAATGTATCTCTTACTTGTTCTTATTGCTAAATAATTTCCCTGTATATGAATGTACCATAGAATGTTCTTGGTTGTTTCCAGGTTTTGGTGATTATGTATAGGCTACTAGAAGCAATTAAATGAAATTCTTTTTGTGTGGACATAGTTTTTAGTTCCTTTGTAAATAACCAGGAGCATACTTGCTGGACTGAATGGAAAGACTGCACTGGCTCTGAGAGATGCTGCCAAAATGACTGTGTGTTAGTAATAATGACTTTCCTTTCAGTAGTAAGAATTTCTCTTGTTCTGTATTTTTGCTGAGAAATTGATAGTGACATTTTTTAAAGTTTCGAACATTTTCTTAGGCAGGTAGTATTATCATCTTAATTTGTAGTTCTTTAAAACCTTTCTGTATTTTTATTTCCATTTGTATGTTTTATTTTCTGAGAAGTCAGTTTATTTAATTGGACCATTTTCTTGTTGACTTTTAAGAGTTCTTTGCATATTTTGTAGAGAAGTCCTCTAAAAGATATGTGTTCTGCAAATATTTTATCCCAATTTGTGGCTTATCGTTTATTCACCTAACAGAACCCAGCCACGCCAGTATTCTTATCTCAAATCTACAGCATTTAGATGTGTGAAAGTTTTTTCTGTTGTTTAAGTTCACTGGTCTGTGGCCTTTGTTATGACAGCCTGGGAGACGACTAAGACAAAGGCTTTTAAAAATCCTTATCCAAGATCAGTAGACTGTGTTTGTATGGCTCTATTTCTGGGATTTCTTTTTTAAAATTCCAAATTCCAAATCTTCATTTCTGATATATAGGAAAGTGGCTGAGTTTTGTGTGCCTGAAACTTTGCTATACTTCCTTATTAGTTCTTAGAAATGTGTGTGTGTGTGTGTGTGTGTGTGTGTGTGTATACA
>NW_008360332.1:6843770-6880365 GCF_000622305.1 Nannospalax galili
ACTTCACAACTTTTGTATGACTATAAAACTAATAACTATATAATCATTAGAGAGAATTTGTAAAATATAAAGTTTTTTTTTAACAGCATCTTAAAGCTTACACATTTCCATTAGAATGGTGTCATATATACCTGTATGAAGTCCTTTAAGAACTCAAAAAATTAAGTGGTATTTTATAATCACATTCCCCCATGAGCTAAAAAGAAGGGAGGTAATGGAATTTATTTTTATACTCAAGAAAACGGAGGTGTTGGCTACAGGGAGGAAGTAAATAAATGGATTTTAAAGCACCTGCAAAGGCCTCCCTTTCTTCTGTTGTGTCTTGACAGCTGACCTTAGTTCATCTCTATGCAGAAAACAAATGTGAGGTTGCAAAATCCATATTTCAATCTCTATGTGAGGTTGCAAAATCCATATTTCACCTCAGTTTTATAGACCTTATATCATCTCGATTGCAATGTAATTAATAATCTTAAAGAAAAAAAGGCACCAAGCCCAATTGCTTTTATTGGTATATTATACCAAACATTTAAAGAAGAAAAAAGAGGTATCAGTTCTCAGTAATCTCTTCCAGAAAACAGAAGCAGAGAAAACACATCCTATAAAGATAATATTATCTTAATACCAAAGCACATAAAGACCTTGTAAGAAAAGCCTAAAGGCTGATACTTCTTATGAATATTGATTTTTTTAAAAACCCTCAAAACATTAGCAAATTGAATCCAATAATATATAAAAGCAATTATATACCATGAGTAGTGGTGTTATTCCAGGTGTGCCAGGCTCAGTCAACATTTGAAAAGCAACGCAATCCCCCAAATTAATAGGCGAATAGAAGAAAAATCTTTGATAGCATCAGTATAGGCAGAAAAACCACAGAAGGAAGCACTCGTTTACACTACAAACCAAACAGAGTGCCTCCAACAAACGCTCCTAACGAGCGAAAACTGGAGAGGAGCTTCCTTAGCTCAGTAAAGAACTTCTACCAAGGGTTCGCAAGACGGCTCAACAGATAAAGGTGCTTGCCCCAAACCTCACAACGGGGACTCACATGGTGGAAGAAGAAAATGGATCCCAGCAAGCTGTCCTCTAACCTCCACACTTGCACTGTGGCACGTGTACCTACCCACCGCACACATGCTATCAATGCAAAAGAAGAAGAAAATATAGACACACAGGACATTAGTTACATAAACAAGTAATGAAAATTATCAGGCTATTGTCACAGGCTGTAGGAGAGAACAGAGTTCTTCTATTGAAATACTCATGTGCGCTCTGCTAAGGTGGCTTCAGCATTTCAGTTGCTGAGGTCAGACAGCATCATTTTTAAATTAAGCATTTCTTTGCAGTTCATTTTCAGGTGAGCTTTCATGTCATACTAACTGCGGGATGTAATGAGGTGTTGCATTTCACACTGTAATTCCTTCACGTTAAAAGTAACTCTCACCTCGGGATTGTAGTTTTAGATTTGCACTGTTCGAAGACAACCCAGCACCTCTTATTCTTCCTTCTATATTTTCACTCCTCCATTCCTACAAGCTAGGAACTTTCTTGAGGCTAAGTGGGGAGGGTGTGTGTAGCTCATTGACAAAGCAGTCATGAGGGCCTGGGTTCAATCTTGAGTACAAGAAAGAAGGAGGGAAAAGGGATGGAGAGATGGCTCAGTGGTTAAGAGCCCTGGATGCTCTTGCAGAAGACCTGAGTTTGATTCCCAGCACCAACATGGCAGCTAACAAGTATCTTAACTCCAGTTCTAGGGGACCTGACACCCTCTCCTGACCTCGGAGGGCATTGTATGGCATGGGTACACTTACACACAGGCAGGTAAAACACTCATGCACATAAAATAAATAAATAAATAAAAATATAAAAACAGAAAGGAGAGGAGGAGGTGGGGGGGAGGAAAGGAGGATGGGGAGGAGGGGGAAGAAAAAATAGAGAGGAAAAGAGAAAGTGGGAGAGGATGAATCTTTCTCAAGCCCCATTCCCAGCTTCTACAGTTAGCTACAATATCTCTCAGATATTACTTTGATGGATAAATTGGAGTTATACTCTCCTAGTTTATAATGAGTAACCTAACAAAAACATAAACTATCAAACATATTTCCAGAATGCAGTGGTGTGTATATATGTGTGCCTGCATACATCTGTGTGCTGGTGTGCACTCCTGTGTCCAGAGATGCCAGCACAGGACATCAGCTGCCCTCCAGTATTCTCCACCTTGTTCCTTTGAGACAGGGTCTCCTGCTGAACCTGGAGCTATGCTGAGGGCCCAGAGTCACAGCAATATTTCTGTCTCTGTCCCTAACAGGGATAGGGCTACAGGTGTGACCACTCCCAGCTATTTTGTGTGGGTCATGGGATCTGAACTCAGCTCTTCATGCTTGTCTCGGACCCACTAAACCATCTCTCCAGCTCAATTTACAGAATGTACTTTTAAGCAGAAACATCAGAATATTCAGTTAGACAATCATTTCCAAGCCTGATCACCACCATTACATAAGATTGTATATCTTGTGAAAAGTTTTCTATAATTTAAATGTGTCTTTGCAAGAATTTCAATCCAAGGATAAGCAAATACATGATCTTCCATGGTTAGTTTAATATTTCCCCTCAGAATACATGCCCTTAACTTTTGACTGATGGGTTGTTTTGTTAATGCAAAGATAGCTTGTGGTCTTAAGGATTATGGATTAAGTTGCCTATCTCAAACCTTGCATCTGGCTAGGGTGTGGTCACACATGCCCTTATCTCAGCACTTTCCCAAGTGCAAAGGCAGGTGGATCTCTGTGATCAACCTGGTCTGCATAGTGAATTCTGAGCCAGCCAAAGCTACATAGCATGACTTTGTCACAAACAAACAAAACTTGTATTAGATCTGTGACCTTTGTCAAAGAAGGTAACTTAAATACCCTGGGTCTCAGTCTTTCTATCTGAAAAACCAGCACTTCATTAAAAAATATCTATGGAGCTGGGCGTGATGGTGCATGAGGCCGATCTCTATGAGATGGAGGTCAGCCCGGTCTATATAGTGAGTTCCAGGCCTGGCGGGGCTACAGGGAAACACTTTCTCAACAAATAAGCAAACAAAACAAACAAAAATTTACGAGTACCTATTATGTGTTAGGCACTGTTCAAACTAGTAGGGGTATAAATGAACAAAACAGATTTTAAAAGGATTTTGTCCTGATAGAACTTATATTACATTCTTTATTTAGGAGTGTTGTCAGGACCTACCCATAGGACTGTTGGAACAATTAAATCAGCTGGGCGTGGTGGCACACGCCTTTGATCCTGGCACTTGGGAGGCAGAGGCAGGCGGATCTCTGTGAGTTCAAGGCCAGCCTGGATTACATGTGAGTTCCAGGACAGCTGGGGCTACAGGCAGAGAGATGCTGTCTCAAAAAGACAAAAAAAAAAAAAAAGAATTAAATCAGTGAATACATATGAAACACTTAAAATACTGTTGGGGATGTCATGCAAACTCGGTAAAAATTAGTTACCATGAGGGCTGACTTAGTGGGTAAAAGTACTTGTCAGGTAAGCCTGGCCACCTGAGTTCAATCCATGACACCCAGATAAAAAAAACAGATGCTATGCATCATCTATAATCCCAGCTCTCCAGCAAGGGATGGAAGACAGAGACAGAAGAATCTCTTGGAAGCCTGTGTGCCAGCCAGCCTGGAGAACATAGCCAAGTGACAAAGAAGAGAGACCCAGTCTTAAAATCAAGGTTGAAGAAGAGAACTGACTCCCACATGTTATCCTCTGACATCCACATGTGCACCATGGCATGTACATGCGTACACACACACACACACACACATACACAATACAAAGTACATTTTTCTTTATTATTTTTATTTTATGTGTATGAGTATAATGCCTGCATGTACATGAGTGCACCCGTGTCTTGCAATGCTGAGGAGGTCAGAAAAAGGCAGCAGATTCCCCTGGAACTGGAGTTAAGGATGGTTTGTAGCCACCATGTGGGTGCTGGGAATCAAACCTGGGTCCTCTGCTAGAGCAGTCAGTGCTCTTAACCACTGAGCCATCTCTCCAGCCACAAAATACATTTTAAAAAATTAGTCACCATTATTTTCACCATTACATATATGATTTCTACATACACACAAATCCTTTTTTTTTTTTGCCTTTTTTTGTCTCTTCGGAAGTCAGACTGAAATCACAGTATTCTATACAAAACCTCTCACTGAGCCTCAATTTCCTTATTTATAAAGTGGTGAAAATATCTGATGACCCACTCTAGAGCTGGTATAAAAAGCAAATAACACTATCTACATGAAAATGCTTTGTAACCTTTTTAGTACCACACAGATTAAAGATGTCATGTAGCTCTTGGCATAAATCTCACATTCTGAAGTTCCACAGCACATGTCAAGCGCAGCGTTAGGCTACCACACACCTCCTATTCAGGCAGTCCTAACTTGCTGGAGTCCAACACAGCAGACTGTGTTGAGAAGGTAACTGGCTTCCAGCTTACTAGTTTCTGCTATTTTCATTCTGCCTATCAGTAAGTTACTTGAGCTAGGTGGGGAGTCGTTCATACCTGTAGTTCTAGCACTTGGGAAATAGAAGCAGGACAATCAAGAGTTCAAGGCCAGCTTGGGATAACAGATGGAGTTTCAGTCCAGCCTCAGCTACACAGTAAGACTCTGCCTCAAAAAACAAAAACAGAAAAAAAAAAACCAACAAAAAAAATCTTAGCGATTGATTGATTGATTTACTCAGGATGCTGGGATTACAAGTCTTTGTCATCATACCCCACTTATCTGAGATCCTTAAAATGTTGAAAAACATATTACATTGTTCTGGCACACCAGAGTAGAGGAACACTTCTAAATTTCCTTATTAACTCAAGGGTGAGCTTAGTTCAAATTCTTCATTTTATAACTGAGGCACGTAAGACTCAGAGAGGCAAAGTCACTTCTTTAAGATCATAGGATCAACATCTGCTGCTGTTTCACCTTTAATCCAGGAAAAGGATGCTTCACATGGAGTACAGGTCTCTGATTCTAATTTGAATCCTACTCAGCCCTAGGGTGTGTTAAGTATCCCGTCTTTCTCTTGGTGCTAATTGTTTGTTGCGCCCCCCCGCCCGCCCCACAAGTAAACTTAAGGAAGGAGGGAAGGAAGGAAAGGAAGGAAGGAATAAAGGGAGGGATGGACAGCAGACCAGGGAAAACAATTGAGTATAAGGCATTCTCTTCATTTTCTGAAATTAATTTTTTCCATGTGTGACACTTCATATTTCTGTCAAGGAGTCTGCTCAGAAGGAACAAGCTAGTTGCAGAACTTTGTTTAGGGTTTTTATTCCAAGTGGTTCTTATGGTAACTTGGATTCAAGCAAGACTTTTACAGCTCTGAGCTCTCTATATAGAAAAGGCATGTGC
Organism: Nannospalax galili; assembly: GCF_000622305.1. NCBI lineage: Eukaryota > Metazoa > Chordata > Mammalia > Rodentia > Spalacidae > Nannospalax > Nannospalax galili. Next base: position 6,849,185 of record NW_008360332.1, read on the forward strand.
AAAATGCTTGTATCTTGCCAGTCCACACAGAGCCAGCTCAGAGGAACAGACCGGGACAGTCATCTCTTCCTACTTGATCATTAAACTGGGTGTGTTTACATGACTGTCAACTGCTCTGGAAAAATATACAAGCACAGTGTAAATATTGTTTCTCTCTAAGGCTGTGGCAAAGAAAGAATGGGAAAAAGCAGATGGGACAGAAAAAGTCATTGTAGGGTTAGCTGAGCATATTTTCACACGCATCCCACCTGACAAATATGCCTGTGTTTCCAAATGATCTCTCTTCCCAAATATTATAAGTAAAGGGAGCAAGGTGCTATTCTGGTCTTTCAGGTGTTAAACATCTAACACTGAGAGCCAAGCATGGTTGAGAAAGGTATACTCTGAGGTATATTCATGGCACTGACCCAATCTTACTGGCTATAGGAGGTAACAGAGGTTATGGTACTAACCAGCTGAGTCACAGCTAACAGCGCTATTTATACTAGAACCCAAGTAGCTTGTGTCACTTAGGGTCCTTCGGGTTAGCCATCTGTTTTGCCAGACCTTAGAATCAAGACTCTGGAGAGGGATATTATTGCATGTGCAGTTTGGTTGGACATGGACACTACTTGACGAGTATTAAGGTTGCTGCCAAGGTCAGTGAACTGCTATCTGAGAAGGTGGTGGGAAGGGCCTGCTCTCCACCAACTTCCTGCAACAGACCCAAGACAAGGAGCTCCAGACAACGCAGAGCCAAGCAGGGTGTCCATTTACTCCTGTTTGTCTGGACAGCAGGGAGAGCAGTGTGTTAACCCAGGATGATCAAGTGTTTCAGCTCCAGAGAACTAGAGCCCTGCTGAACTGCAGTGTTCTGGTGAAGGCTTCTACATAAAAGATGAGAGCTATGGTCATATGGCGAGAGATGGCAACCCGGGGAGGTAGAGCAGGTGACAAAGGCAAGCGGAAAGCCTAGAACCAAAGACGGAAGGCTAGGAAACTGAGGCCAGCTGGGGACAACAGGAGGCTTTTCAGACCTGCTAAGGATGGCTAGGCCAGCAGTACAGAGCAGGCCACTGGGCAAACGTTCACCTTCCTTGTGTAACAGTGAGAAGATAGAAGAGCCCATCCCTTCCTCTCCTGGTTCCTCCTTCCCTATTCTGGTTTCGTTCCTACTGCTGTGACTAACACCCTGACAAAAGCAATTTAGGGGAAGAAAGGGTTTATTTGGCTTAGAATTCCAGGTCACAGTCCAGCATGTGGGGAAATCACAGCAGTAGGTTGCCTGTAACATCACACCCAGATCAAGAACAGAGACAGGAAAGTACCCCTGCTGCCTGCTTGGTTGGACTTAGCCAGCACTCTCTTATACAGTCCAGGGTCCCAAACCAGGCAGTGGTGCAGCCCACAATGGGCTGGGTCTTCTTAAATCAATCAGCAATCAGGACAGTCCTCCACAGGCCAGACAATTCCTCAACTGAAATTCTCTTCCCAGGAGATTCTAGGTTGTATCAAGTTGACAGTTAAAAGTAACCAGCACACTCCCATGAAGTGTTCGAAACATACCATATGGTCACCTTTAGGCAGAAAGACATTTTACTCTTTGATTTGTTATGGGTGATCAGCCCCTCCATCTGGACAAAGTTGATGGTTCTATGCTTAAGCAATATTCCTTAAATGCATCTATCAATTTTATAGCCTTATGAAAAACGCAGATCAAACTAGAGGTGGCAGGTGGCATCATGGTGCCCATCCATTCCTCAAATGAACTTCCTTCTGAACTCAGTGCAGGAGAAAGGGCCCTCAGAGCAGGATAGACTTTCCCAGAACCCAGGCACTTAGTGCATGCTCCCATCCCCAGAAGATGTTATCTGTGTTCACTCAAAAGCGATGGGCTTTATAGTTCAAGGTTTTATTTATTCCCAAGTGCCATAAAAATTACTTTTAAAAGAACTCATGAAATGTGAGGGGACTAAAGATTTGGAAAGATTAATTTTTCTTTTCTTTTTTGAAAGAAGTTCTCACTATGTAGTCCTGGCTGGCCTGGAACTTGCTATGTATATCAGGTTGGCCTTGCTATGTATATTAGAACTCACAGAGATCTGTCTGCCTCTACCTCCCAAGTCCTGGCATTAAAGAGTGTGCCATCATGCTTGGGGATAGATTTAGAAGATTTTATAAGAACTGTGGGGGACATGTCTTTCTGCAATCTCTCTCTATACCACATTTTCTTAAATTATTTATTTTTATTTTATGTGTATGGGTGTATTGCCTGTGTGTAAGCAAGTGCACCCACGTCATGAGTGCCCACAGAGGCCAGAAGTGGGTATGGGATCCCCTGGAACTGGATTTATGGATGGTTGTTAGCCACCATGTGGGTGCTGGGAACCAAACCTGGGTCCTTTGGAAAAGTAACCAGTTCTCTTAACTGCTGAGCCATCTCTCTGGCCCCCACGCCACAGCTTCTTAAACTGAGTCTGAAAGTCATGAAAAATTTAGCAGCAATAAAATATTTCTGAGCATGCCAAGACCAAAAATTAATTTAAAATCAAACAGGAAATGAACCTGAGGTATTTGTGCCAATAATCATCTGTGTTGTACTGTACAACTTCTCTGCAGCCTTGGGTATGAAAATACAGCATGTGGGGTGTGTGACTCAGCAGTTAAGAGCACTGGCTCTGTGTGTGTGTGTGTGTGCAATGTATGCATGCATGTACATGTGGAGACCAGAGGTTTACTTCAGGAGTCTTCCTCTATCACTTTATACCTTAGTTTTTGAGACAGGGTCTCTTGTTGAACTGAGAACTTAATGTTTTGGCTAGACTGGCAGGACAGTGACCCCCCCAGGACAGTGATCTGTAAGTCTCTGTATGCTCATGACTGGGGTCACAGGTGCACACCATCATGCTGCCGTGCCAGGTTTTTGTGTAGTTGCTGGGGATCTAAATTCAGGTTCTCATGCCTGTGCAGCAAGCACTTTTGTACACTGAGCCAGATCCCACTAAAATTTTCTTGGGCCTGTGAGATTCCTTAGTGGTAAAGGTGTTTGCCACCAAAGTTGACAACGTGAGTTGGATCCCCTGGACCCCCACGGTAGAAGGAGAGCACTGACTTGTGATTTATTATCAGTAAATGTTTGATTGGCATACTTATTTTTGTATACGCATAAACCTGGAGTCACATAAAAACTTCTGGGATGAAAATGGGTCATGAGTGGAGAAAGTCTAAGAAGCCTGCCCTACACTGTATGACACTGTCACGTGGTATTTGGTGGATTTGGAGGACAATGGAAAGAATTCAGGCTCAAGTAGCTAGGCTGACTCTACCACACTGGGGGTTCCTGAGTGGGTTTCTTCTTCATCTTCCTTTCTCCTTTCCCACACACTAACAAAAACACTTCCCCAACTGACCCACACAAAATCAATGAGAAGATTCTTCTGCTCCCAAAAGTATGATTCCAGGATGCCTAGACCATAGAACACAGAGTCCGTCCTTCTAGGTGCTTCTGAATACAGTCAGATCGACTTCATTTTTGTGTGGATTATTCATGGCCAATTTGTATTCAGAGAGGACTCCACGCTTGCCTGGAATGATGGAAGAACATCACATCCCTTAATGGCACAATGAAATTGCACTCAGGAAATGCGGTTATTTTAATATTATTGCAAACCAAACATAATTAAGAATGTGAATCTTCCCAGCAAAATATCACATGACATATTCCAGAAACAAACAGAAAAGACTTTTTGTTTTGCTGATCATCTGGCTTATCTACTCCACCTTCAAATGCTTAATGTTCAAATGTTAATTCAACTGTTAATTCAAATGTTTAACATAAAACACATTTAGAAAGTAACCAGATTTGAATTTTGGCATCTTGAAGGCATGATGTGGCAGAAGTAAATTAGAAACATGATGTGACAGAGGCTTGGACGAGGCTCACAGGCCAGACAACAAAAGAAAATACACGCCGGATCTTACAACTTTCCACTTCAGTTTTAACTCATTGGTTAGGGAGAAGCTAATTAGAGACCATGGAATCTACGGCCTTGACATTTTCACTGTGAGACACCAATACATACAACAAAGCTGGTTCGGGGCCAGGCTCGCTTGCTCACACTTGCTCTCGCTCCCTCCCCCTCCCCCCTTCTCTTTCTGTCTCTTTCTAACTACAGATATAGTTATAGGCAAATACATATATAAAGAACATCCAAGCTTGTTTTGCTTTTCAGGTCCGCTGTGGTACACTCAGTGATTTCTAATCAACGGCGAGCTGCCAAGAGTTGAAGAGTTTAGCCATCAAGGAACTGGCAAGACCCAGAAAAGGGAACCATGGGGGAGAAAGTGGGAGCTTGAACTTGGCTGCAGAGGGAGGAGAGGCCTTTCTCTTCACCTTTGGACGAAATCTGCCTCCTCTCAATGACTTCTGGAAAAAAAAACCCCTCATTTTGTTCACATTTATAGATATTCCTACCCACAACACTAAACACTGACCATTGCAGGATATATATCAAGCTCACAGTCTGAGTATACTCTTAGGACTTTGTAGAGAAGGCTCACTAATGTTCAGCTGTAAGGAATTCTTAGGCATCACTGACTGCAAAAGCTAGGCAAACAAAATGTGTATAGAATTCTTTAGTTGGAAAAGAAATGATCAAATACCTTAAATTTTCACATTTTCATATTTTGTACCAGTCTTTTCTAAGAATATTAAAATTACCTGCCTTCTTTCATTAAAAAAGTTAACAAGTTAACAACCATGCAGTGTAGTTCTGATAGATGTGTTATTTGTAGCCCAAGATATATTAATTATGGAGAGAAAAACTAAGGAAACCTTATGAGACAAACAAAATATTTTATTTCTGATTCAGTTAACTTAAAATCCATGTATATTAAGCCGGGCATGGTGCCACATGCCTTTAATCCCATCACGGGAGGCAGAGGCAGGCAGATCTCTGTGAGTTCGAGGCCAGCCTGGTCTACATAGCAATTTCCAGACCAGGTGGGGCTACAGGGAGACCCTGTCTCAAAAAGGCAAAAAAAAAAAAAACCCACGTGTGTTAAATATTTTGATGTTGGGTTCTGTAGAAAAAAACAACCATAAACCTCATGTATTATTTCAGTTGTTTAGGTGTGATGCAGCATTTGAACAAAATAAAACATTCTATATGATTTTTATTAATTAAACTTCTGTTGCATTTAAGGAGTAACATCAGGGTATAAAATATCGTTGGAGTGACTGATTTTTTTTTTCCACTCTGATTTCTCTCCCTGTCTCACAGCTTCCATCATGCCTTGTCTTAATAGCAAATCTTTTGTGGTTGATTTATTTTGCTATATATTTTTTTCATATAATATTAAGACACTTTAAGTCACATTATTTAGACAAAAATATTGATGTTGTTAAATATAACTTCATCTAGTTGAGTATGGTATGCACATAATCCTGACGTTTGAGAGGCTGAGAGGCAGGGGAATTACAAGTTCAAAGGTAGCCTGGGCTACATAGTAGCAAACAAAACAAAAACAAAGCTTTTTCAACAAACACTGGACAGCAATTAACTGGGCACCTTAGGCAGAAAAAGAGAAAGGAAAGGAGGAAGGATGAACCTTGGCTTAAATCTCCTACTTTACATAAAAATGAACTCAAATGATCACAGATGTAAACATAAAACTACAAAACTTTCAGCAAAAAATATTGAAGAAAGTCTGTAGAACCTGCTAGGCAAAGAATTTAAAACTTGACAACAAAATCATGATCCATGAAAAGAATTCACCAACTGGATATCCAAGTTGAAACCTTTACTCTGCAAAAAACCCTCTTAAAAGAATGAACAGATAAGTTACAGAATGGGGAAAATATCTGAAACCCACATGCCCAATATATAAAGAACTCTTAAAACTAGGGCCAGGGGCTAGAGAGCTGGCTCAGTGGTTAAGAGCACTGGATGCTCTTGCAGAGGACCAGGTTCAGTTCCCAGCACCTACATCATGGCTAACAACCTCCCCTAACTCCTGTTACAGGGGATCTGACAACCTCTTCTGGCCTCTACGGGCACTGCACAAAATGGGTGTACTTTTATACATGCGGACAAACCACTCATGCATAAAATAATAAAAATAAATAAATAAATAAATAAATAAATAAAACCAGTGAGATGGCTCAGTAGGTAAAGGCACTTGCTGCCAAAGTCTGGCAACCCGAGTTTGATCCTTGGGATCTATGCAAAGGTGAAAGAAGAGAACCAGCTCCCCAGAGTTGTCCTTTGATCCAGACACATGTGCTGTGGCATGCATGCCACCCCCATAACATGCATATATATACACATACACAAATCATAAATTTAAAAACTCAACAGTGGAAAACCAAACAATCTAAGTAGGAAACAAGCAGATCAGATGACACAAGCAGACACTTTACCCACCAGGCAACAGAGATAGCCAACAGGCACATGAAAAGATGTTCAGTATCACTAGTCACTAGGGAATGCAAATTAAAACTACAAAGAGTTCTGCCAGAATAGTTGAAACTTTTTACATGACACCACAAATACTGTCAAAGGTCAGACATGGTAGAGAATACCTGTAATTCTAGCACTCAGGTGGTGGAGGTAGACGATCAGGAGTTTAAGTTCATCCTCAGCCACATAGTGAGTTCTAGGCTGGCCTGGGCTATAAGAGATTGTCTTTAAAAAGCTTAAAAATCCTGGCAAGGATGTGAGCAACTGTATCATCCATTTAGTACTGATGATATGTAAAACAGCAAAGCTACTCTGGAAAAGTCTGGGTTTCTTTGATGCAACACACACACACACACACACACACACACACACACACACACGCCCCAGCGTTCATCTCATTTTAGATACAACTCAACACCTAAGCCAGATCATCTTAGGTTTACCTCTTTTAGGTGGGGACCTGTTCTAGTTTCACTTCTGTGACTGAGATAAAATATCCTGATAAAGGCAACTTATGGAAAGGTTTAATTTAGCGCACAGTTCCAGGTTCTAGTCTATCACTGCAGAGAAGTTACAGTGGCAGGAGCTTCAGCTGTGGTCATGTCACATCCACAGTCAGGGGTAGAGAGAAAGGAATGTATACAAGCTTACTTGCTTGCTTGTGCTCGCCTTGATTTCCCTACTTTCACACAGTTCAGGACCTGCCCTGCCTAGGGAATGGTGTTGCCCACAGTGGGCTGGATCCCCACATAAACTAACTTAATTAGTACAATCCCCCACTGACATGGTTATAGGCCAGCCCAATGTAGACAATCCTCTGTGACTGTCTTCCCAGATGCTTCCGGGTTGTGTCAATCTGACCATTAAAGCTCACCATCACAGGGCCAGAGACTCATCTACTTCATTTCTCTTGGCCACTGCTACAGTCTCTTCCTCCTCCTCCCACTCCTCTTCTTCCTCCTCCTCCTCCTCCCCCTCCTCCTCCTCCTCTCCCTCCTGCCCCCTCCCCCTCCTCCTCTTCCTTCCCCCTGTAAGTCCAGGAGGCTATGATACAATGTCTGCCACACTGCCCCCAGCACTGAGCTATCTGGTTGACAACAGAAGCCATGGTCCAAGGGAGCCGTCTCTAGAACCTCAGCTGTTATGGATTCTGTCTCACTGCCACCAACTTTTCAGTCAGCTCGCTAAGCTTCGAGTCCTGGTTTTCACTGCTTCTGGGTAGGAACTGGTTTAGAAGTCCTTCCCTTCTTCAACAAACTAAGTGCCATTAGCATCCCAGCTTTCTGATTTTTCCAAGGTTTGTTGGCCTAGTGTTATTCCTTTTACAAAAGTTGCTTTCTTTGTTATCTCATTGAACTCTGCACAAATCCTCCATTGGCTTTTTTCATAAAATAGGTTTCAACTATCACAGAAAGTGGCGATAACTCTGGTTCCTCCTCCTTGTTCTGTGGTTATAATCTGGGCCTGACTATGAATTCCAATGCTTCCCATGAGTTCAATTCAATTATAGAAAGATATTCATTATGTGTCAACACAGTATCGTGAGCCCTAGGAGGCTCATCCGAGCTGTACACAAACATAAACTATATGCTCTCGGTCTTCTATTTGGGTTCTCCTATTAACTATGTTACCTCAGAGTACATGTGAAAAAGGATTTATCTCCTAGCAATACCTCTTGAAAGAAAAAGGATTCTTTAGCACCTGGGAGCTTTCTGTACTATGATGCAACAGTGACAGGAGGTAATGACACAGAGAACAGAGGTTGTAGAGTATTAGGCTAAAACCAAGGGATGGAGAATCAGAAGACCAGAATAGAATTTCACCATATACCAATGTGCAATCTTGGACAAATCACTCAATCTCTTGAAGTTTCGGTTTTGTGGCTGTACACGGTAGATATTAATACACACCCCAGAGGATTGAGAAAAAAACACATCAAGTGCTTGACACACTAAACCATCTCTAAATGGTCACAGTGGGTGGTGTCTGAATGCAGCCTTATAATGTGGCATTGCAGTAATTTAGCAGAATCTCTGGTATAGCCTGTTGCAGCCCCCTGGAGGACAAGCACTGGAGACAGCTGCTTCTGAGTGTGAGGTTATGTAGCACAAGGTCTCCTGTTCACATCTGATGCAGTGGTTCCAAATTAGGGCACGTCTATACTCCCCAAACCAAGTGCAACGTTTGGAAGTCAGAAAATGTACTTGGCTGCTTCCTACATGAGCCACTAATAACTTATCAGATTAAGAATTAGGTATAGAGTCACAGGCTATCATAACATAAGTCTTGCAGATTACTTCTGTTTTAGGAGCATAATGAAAGTATGATGCTTGGGTAATAGGACAGCAGATATTCCAAACAAAACCACAATACTTTCTTTTACTAGTCCATGAAACAGCACTGCCTGTGATCTCCCAAAGTTCTAAGAAGCTTTAAGCATTTTAACTTATTTTCCAAAAATGTGCTTTCGCAAACACGAGGAAAAGTGAGCAGTGAGGTGATTTACGGAAGCATAGAAGCACTGCACTTTGTTTCGCAGTGTATTGAAGTTGCCAGTAGACTCAGGGGAGAACATTGCTGCTTTTTGTCTGGAAACTACTCCACTTATTTTCAAAAAGGTGAAACTACTTTAATGATCTGGAACAAAAAGGTACTTTCCACACCACAATGATTATCTTTTAAAATTATCTTTGTTCTTTTTGTGTTTGTGTATGATACGCATGTGTGAAGGTGCACATGCATGTGTTGTGTGGGTGTGTGTGCATGTGCGGAGGCCAGAGGAGGATGCAGGATGCCTTTCTTATCACTCTGTCCTATTACCTTGAGGTAGGGTCTCTCACTGGACCTGTTTCTGCTAGGCTGGTGGCCAGCAAGCTCCCAGGATCCACCTGTCTCTGCCTCTTAACATGGGCTCCAGGTGCACATGGCCATGCCTGGCTTTTTACATGGATTCTTGGGATCTGAACTCAGATCCCTTAGTTTGTGCATCAAGTCCTCTTGCCTGCAGAGCCGTTTTTCCAACCCTTTTATTAATGTTACCTTTGCTGATTTACTATTTCCACGCACTTGAGAGTGAAGTGCACTAAAGTAGACAATGACGCTTTTATGTAAAACATCATAGGAAAGTTGTGGCATGTCACTGATGGGAGAGAGCAATGCACTATGGGTGTTGTAAAAGCATGTGATGTGGTCAGCGCTGGTTCAGGCAGCACATGGTGCTGTTATGGTTTTGCTGGCTGCACTGGTAACACTGTTCAGCATCTCTGGGCTTCACTGTCCTGAGCTGACAACCAAGCAGGTGAATACTATGGTGGGGGTGGGAGGTGTGCAGCAGGGGAGCGGGAACATTCTGAGTTTGAGAGCAAGAACATTATGGTCACACAAGGCCATTACTGGTGGGAGGAAAGAGCTTGAAAGGAAGAGAGAGTCACAGCTGTGAAGTGGTAAATTCTGTCGAGACTGCTCTCTTGCACATTACTGCCCAGGAACAACTCTGCTGTTTCAAAGTTCAGACAAGGGGCTGGCGAGATGGCTCCCAGGTAAGAGCACTGGCTGCTCTTGCAGAGGATCTGGCTTTGGTTCCCAGTACCCACATAGTGGCTAACAACCATCCTTAACTGCAGTTCCAGGGGATCCAATTGCTACCTTCTGGCCTCTGTGGGCACTACACACGAAGGTATACTTACATACATGCAAGCAAACTCTCATACACATAAAACAAATTTAAAAATTGAAAAGAAAGTTGAAACAGATGTCAAGAGAAGAGCAACTCAATCAAGCTTCACAGGTACCATGGTGGTTTTGAAACAAGTTCATGAATTCTCTGACATGCTTCATACAGAGGGCAAAAGCTCTTTCTGTTTTCTTTGAATAACAGGCCAGCTTCCACGGTTCACTTCTAACAGGAAAACATGATGGAACTGATGATGCATAATTTCTGAGGCTGTTTAGAAAAGGCAATGTAACTTCCTCCTCCTCCACACCTTGCGCCTATGTGGAGGGAGCCTGGCACCTCCAGAGGGACCACACAGGGAGTGCGTGGGGAGAGAAAGAGAGGGAGGCCTGGACAGACTCAGCTGTGCAATCCTCCAGCTGAGTCTCCCCAGGATGTTGGGCTTGTAAATAATTATTCTATTCCTCTTTGAGCCACCCCAGTTGACACCAGGCAAAGCAGACCACTGTCCTCACTAAGGCCAGCTGAAGGCAGACTCCTGACCATGTTCTCAGGTAGTGATGAAGGAAAACAGATTTTAAAAGGGCTCTTAGATATTTTTGCTTGCTTTCATTTTCTAAGCCATATGTTTCTATAATTTGCTTAATCCTGTTTTATTTGGGAGCTCATATATATTACACACATACACCACACCACACACACAACACAGAGTTTCTGTAAAGAACAACTCCAATAGAGAAGGCCTTTCTGCTCATTTTGAAACATAACAGGATACAAAAGTGACACAAAGCCCAGTTTCAGCCTTTCTCTGCACATCCTTGAAGCTTCTACAGGGGTCATCAAATGGACAGACATCCTGGTAGATGGGACTTCTGCAGGTGTGAAGGTCTTGCAGATCTTTGACATGTTGACACCTGGAGCTGGAGAGCTCAGGGAAGGCAGACTAGGGTAGGCTCATCTGAAAAACTGCGACATTATCAAATTCCTAAGACTATATAAAGATTAAGGGAACACGTACTAAATGCTTAAAGATGGCTATGTTGTTCTTTTCTGTTCTTCCTGTAGTTTTCCCATCTTTTACACTGTAACTCAGCAGGGAACATGAATATTTTGGCTTATGCTCACTACTAAAGCATCCTCCTGAACAGCCAGTTCACCAGTGAATTGAGAACTTCCCATGGTAGCCTAAACCTTTTCAGAATTGTGACTCTAAAGAACGACACAAATTGTCATCTTGAGAAATCAATAATCCAAACCCCCTGAACTGTAGTGACCTGTGAGCAGGTGGCATTAGCGTCCCAGTTTCTGCCAGAGTTCTCAGCTCCTTGTCCTCCTGCCAAAGTGCTACAAGGTTGTAGAAGAGCTGCTGTGGGATCTGTGAGGACTGCATACACATGATACACTGTATACTTCTGCAGCTCCTGATGCTGGAACCTGTTCTTTAAAATAAATTTCAGGACTGCAGAGATGGCTCAGTGGGTAAAGCACTTGCTGCCCAAATGTGAGGACACAATTGTGAGGACCAGAGTTTGGATCCCTAGAAAGCCATGGAAATGCTGGGTAGGTGTGGTAGCTCTCCTGAATGTTGGCCTCAGAAGGCAGAGGCAGGGGACCCCCAGAGCAAGCTGGCTAGGGGGACTAGCCATATGAGTGAGCTCTGGGTTTGTTTGAGAGACCTTGATTCAATGAATGAGGTGAGAGGGTAATTGAAGATGATTCCCAGTTCAGCCTTGGACCACCACATGTGTGCCCATACACATGTATGTCACACACACATGAAAATGGAACAGAAAATGGGACAAGAAAAAAAATCAAATTTCAATTGTCTATCACATATTAAAAATGCTTTAGAAGCAACTCAATGTGCCAATCAACTAACTAGGACCCAGGCAAAATATGCCAAAAATGATTAAAGTTAATTTAAAAAGAGAAATCTAGTATGTGGTAAGAACCAAGGCAATTCTTCAGTGAATTAAGTTGGATAATTGATCTTCTTATTTTAAGGATGTATGTGGGGTGTGTGCATGTGTATTAAAGGCAGGGTATGAGTGTGGTCTTAAACTTATGGATATCCTCCTGTCTCATCTTTCTGAGGTACACATCATCACAGGTGTGTGCCACCATAAGAAATAATGTTTCTTTTCTTCATTTTACATTTTGTTTTATTATTTTTAAAAGTTTTATTATTTTTTTAATTTAATTGTGTGTGTGTGTGTGTGTGTGTGTGTGTGTGTGTGTGTGTGTGTGTCCATAGAGACCAGAAGAGGTGTCAGATTCCCTGGGGATGGCAGTTATGAACCACCCAGCGTGGGTGCAGAAAACTGAACTTAGGTCCTCTGCAAGAGCAATACCATGTTCTTAACCACTGAGCCATCACTCCAGCCCCAAGAAATGATGTTTACAAGAGTAGTAGAAAGGCACAAATTTAGATTATACTGCTAACAAGATGACATCATTTTAAATACAAGTGTTCTACAAAGAGCTGAACGGTCAGCCTCTGATAGATGTCTGAGGATGCCACCCAGGGGAGTTCCTACTTTCCTGAAAGCAGCTCAGCGTTTTGAAGGAAGACCTGGATAATTGTCCAGGTCCAAAGAAAACAAAAGCCATGGGGCTTTCAACACATTTAGCACCACATAAATTCTGCCTAGCTCATTAAGATTTTATCTTTGCATTATTCTCCACAGTAATGACTATCTAGTGTTTATGAGCATTAAATAACCTAAAAAGAAATGTAAAATATTGTTATCTAATTGAAGTCTTAACATTTTTATTATGATTGTTCCTAACCAAATGCATGTTTTTAAGTCAGTCAATTTTTTTTCTTTTTTTGTCCCTGAGTCAGATTTTCTGTCTTTCTTCATTTCTAAAAACCTCCATCTTTTTCTTGCTGTTAGACTCTCTCTTCTCCAACTTTCCAGTATCCCTCTGAAACTGATGTGTTCAACTAAAATTGCCTCATGGGCTTTTAAGCGCTGAGGCAGAGGTGAGCGGCTAGGAAGGACTGCTGTACAGGTCTATGAATTGTCTCCTGAAACTGGAAAGCTAATTTTTCATCTCTGACTCTACACAGAGCTGTTCTTTGAAGGGGCTGGAGAAGGTTATGTAAAGCCATTCAAACTTCAACTTTTCATAGGTCAGAAATACCCAGGGGTTTTGGTTTTTAATGTAACTTCCTTAGATAAAAGTCAGTTTCCTTTTTCCAATCCGGGAAGTGGATGTCTGTAATACAACATAAATTACACAGTTTCTGATTTTACTGTCTAGACACCATCAACCCCCTTAACACTACCTTCTCTGTCAAGAGTCTGGGCCGAGCCCAAAAAAAATTGATGTCCAACTAAGCTCGGAAATATATTTCTTCCAACTAAAGCTGGCAAGACTCTGTTAAGCATGTTTGAAGCCAACAAAAAGCAGGACTGGAAAATTAAGAATGAGCGAGGAAGGGGGAGGGGGAGGGGGAGGCTAGAGAGCTTGCCAAACCCTTTCACAATTAACAAGGCTCAACAGCATCAAGTACTTGAAAGGATTCCATTTCTACCCCAGCTTCTTCATCAGGACACACATCACCCACACATCGCCCTGCAGATAAATGCTGCCGTTTGCAGAGCCTGGCTGATCTCAGAGAAGGCCCCACTGTCTAACACACAGATAAAAAGAGAAAGTAAGCTTGTGCTCAGAGGAGAGCAGTGCTCACCTGGAATTCTGCAGCTCTTCTCTGAGTTCAAAGGCATACTTGGAAAAATGAGAGTATTGCAAAAGGAGACAGGAAATACCATGCTAGTTCACAGGCAGAGGGTCGCAGAGTGGGTGAAGATTCCTTACCCTTCTCACACCTCCCCACCTGCTCTCCTCCAAGCTGGCTGAGGGGATGCTGCATTGCTTCAACAGTAACAGCAGCAGTGGTGACAAAGATGGTGGCTGTCACACACCAAGTGGCCACTTCATGGTCAGCACTGTGTCAGACATTTCATATTCTTCTCCCAACAGCTTAGCTTTTCACTCTGTGACAGGTCTACTGTAGAGCAGGAGTAGAGGCTCTAAGGAATTACTTTCTGAAATTCCATGAGGATGCTTTTGATGACATTTTACTTATAAATTGTACTCTAATATTATAAAGACCTCCCTACTTCCATTTCATCTTCACAAAAGAACCATCATCCTATTTTACCTATGAGAAAAGAGGCTCAGGGGACTATGGCCAAAGCCAGATAGTCATAAAGGACAAAGCGAGGTTAAATACACACCTGAATCCTGAAACAAGTCTTGTGCTGTTCCCACCACTCCAAAGTTGCCACTTATGAAACAGCCCCATGGGATGGGCCTGGAGAAGATTGTGAATGCTAAACTGTATTGAACATAGTCTACTTGATTCACTTAGCATCCACTGAGCACTGATTGTGTGCCACTGACTGCTCAGTGCTGGAGGCTCAGAACTGAGAAGGTGCTGGGGGCAAAATGTTCACAGAACAAGGAAGATCATTATGCAATAAATAACTACAATGGAGGAGTGAAGTCACCCAAGGCAACTGCGACTGACAGCTCTGGGACTCTTCAAAAGTTTCATGAAGGACAAACATCTGCATCAGGGTTAGTAGGATGAATCCAGCTTAGCAAGATGTTTAGTATTGTTGCCACTATATTATTTTCATTTCTTTTATGGATCTTGTATAGCCTAGGCTGGCCTCAAACTTGCCAGGTAGCCAAGGACGACCTTAAATCCCTGATCCTTCTGTCTCCATCTCGCAAGTGCCTGAATTTCAGGAGTGAGTCACCATGCCTGGTGCTAATAGAATTATTTTTAAGACAAGAAAGAAAGTTAGGACTCTATGGTAGAGTGCCTGCCTAGCACGGGTGAGAGCCTGTGTTCAATCCCTAGCATAGTAAAAGGGAGGAGGGAGGAGGGAGGAGGGAGGGAGGGAGGAGAAAAAAACAAATGTAAAAAGTATCAAATTTTTATGGAATCTCATTATATAAAAGTTAATATAATGTTCTCCATATATGTCCCCAAAGGTGAAGGAAGAGGAGGTGGAACAAAAGGGAAAGGGAAGGGGAGGGAGAGATAGGGAAAGAGTAGACCAGTGATTTTTGCAGTTCTAGCCTTAGACCAGACATTTAGGAACCTTGATGTATATGGTCCTGTATGCCAGAATATCTGGCATCAAATTAGGAGAGATGGTTAACATGAAAGGCAAGTTAAGATGAATGAATAAAGAGATCTAACAATCCTTCCCATAGAGTGTGTGCTTAGTGAAAAGATGATATTGCATTTTAAAGCCAGATGAATTTACCCCATAGCTAAATGCCATTTGCAACTCTGACCATTTGTTAGAATAGCAAATTCAAAATATTACAGTTCAGTAAAGATGTCTGGCATTCTCTGACACTTGTTTTCTCTGAGGCTGGCCTCAGTGATGGCTCATTAGTGGGTCTACTAGCAAGCTTTCAGGGAGACAGAAGGCTAAGTGCCAGCCCAGCCCAGGGACCACCTCCATCATAAATCCGTTTTTAGTGTGAGCCTTTGGACCATCAAGAACAAGGTGGAAATAGTGATACTTCTATGGCACAACACCTCAAATCCTGTTCTTCTTATTCTTTGTCCCTTTGTTTCAATCCTGCCTCCCTCCATGCCCACTCCCTCAATCCTCCCTACCAACTCCCAAATCTCCTCATTCATATCTTATCAGGTGCCCTAGTTTGGTTTTCTATCACTGTGATAAAACACTGACCAAACCAACTTGAGGAAGAAAGGGTTTATTGAATGTTACACTTCCAAGGCACAGTCCATCTTTGAGGGAAGACAGAAACTCAGGGCAGGAACCTAGAGGCAGAAACTAAAGCAGAGATCATGGAGGAACACTGCTTACTGGCTTGCTCCCCAGACCTGTCCTCAGCTTGCCTTCTTATACAACCCAAGACCATCTGGGGGTGGCATTACCCACGGTGGGCTGGGCCCTCCCACATCAGTCAACAATCAGGAAATGCCTCACAGACATAACTACAGGCCAATCCAGTAGAGGAAATTCCACAATTGAGATTCTCTTTGCCCAGGTGTGTCAAGTTGACAACAAAGCTATCCAGCACAGCACATTCTGGATGGAAAGTGAAGGCCACATTTCTAGCCAGTCCCTCCCCTTTCTTCTTGTCTGCCCACTGTTCCCTTCCTCTTAGAAGTTCACATTTCTTACAGCTATGGCTTTGTATATGACCTCTTATGTTTTACCCGGGGCAGGAGTCCACTGTGATGAACTCTAAGGCCACCTCTTACCAGAAGGGAAAGGAAGATGGTCATCACTGAACTTCAAGAAAGATGATGATACTGTGGTCTCCTCACCCAGGTACTTTGTCTTGCACAACACTTGGGTTTAAATTCATTTATTACCAGGAGGCAGCCAGCAATACACTGTCTGCCTATTTATATACAAAAATATGTCCGGGCTACAGACTCTGCTTCTCTAAGCAAACCTACTTTGACCTTGAACCTTGAAACTAAGCCGACAGAATCAAGGTTGGGCATCTGTCCTAAACCCAGTGTACTCAGAGACTGGCCAGCTACCAATGACTTGAGTTAGTTGCTTGGCTCAATAAATTAGTATAAGCCCATGAGACTTGGGTGGGTCACAAGTTATCAATAGCTTAAATTACAGATAAATGGGCATAGAGGATGAGAGAGATCCCTAGAGAGAAGAGCTAGAATGAAGACAGACTCCAGAGCACTGGTGATTCTGTGATTTTAATAAGTCTAACTTTGCAATTGCCCTCTTTCTTACAGTGGGCAAGGACAGTTCTCTGTTGCTTCCAACCTTTAAAAAAAAATGACTAGACTATAACCCAGTAATATGACTGCCAGCCCTAAGCCGGGAGGCAGATCCTTTTATTGCAAGGCTTGCCAAAGATTCAAATTGAGTTACCAGGAATTGAGTTACCAGGAATTACAGGTTTAGTCAGTCCGAATTATGCAAAATGTTAGCCAAAATGTTATGCTGGCCTTTACTCTCTGAATTTCCTCATCAACAGGCTGTGCCTTGATGGAAAGGCTGGAACGAATTCTTCCCTGCAAATCTTTCTCCTCTCACACACACCAGCAAGGGGTGGTGGCGGTGCTCTGTCTTCATCTCTTATTTCCATTACCTTGAGGAAGCCATGGGGATCTCAGACAGTATTTCTGTTCACCAGTTAAGACTGAGAGCCAGAATTCTGTCCTTTTTCTCTTGTTAGAACATCGAGGCCCATTACCTTCAAGTTGCTATCCTGGCTCACCAATCAGAATTCGTGTTTTTATCATCCCTAAGCAAGGTCTTTAATGCTCTCAAAGACAAAAGCGTGGCAGGAATTATTACTAAGAGAGGTTCTGAGAATCTATTTGATTTTAGACTCCTGTGAAGCATTCACTTCCTCTTCACACCACCCACCCATGTTTACAGAGAATGTCCCTCTACTCCTCGAATTCAGTCCAAATGTTCAGAAGAGAAATTCCACATGAATGACTGGCCTTCATCCACAGAGAAGCACGGGGCAGCGGTGTCCCCTGTTGCCCCTACCCCCACCCCGTGGCTCAGGACACGGTGACTCAGTTGACCTTTCTGCTGAAGGATCTGCATCACTTCCTTTGTTACATTCTGCACTATATGGAATTGCAATAATGTGAACAATTTTTATTTCACAGAAAAAAAAATCATGGACCACGGGAAATCTACAATAACAGTTTTGACAATTGAGATGCTCATATTTTAATCTGCTTAATTAGACACAGTAAAATTGCTTTTCTATCAGCAAATGCCATTTTGCTAAATTGCGCTAAAGTCAGTGTAGCGAGAGTTCCAAGTTTCTTGATTAAATGGAGTCAGAAGAATAACATTAATTGATAGCTACTACAGAAGGAGAGGAGAAAAGGAGAATTAAGGTCTGTACCTTAGTAGTTACCTTACTCTGACCTTTCTAGTAAATTAAACCTAATGCATACTTTTTAAAAATTATTATTTATTTTTACTTTATGTGTATGAGTGCTTTGCCTGCATAGAGACAAATGCACCATGTTTGCGCAATGTCTGTTAGAGGTCAGAAGGCGTCAGACTCCCTGTAACTAGAGTTATGGACAGTTATTAGCTGACATGTGGGTGCTAGGAATTGAACTTGGGTCCTCTGGAGGGGCAGCCAGTGCTGTTAACCACTGAGCCACCTCTCTAGCTCCCTAATGCATGCTTTTAAAAACTAAAAGCACATTGAATCTGAGTCCAGTCAGTAGACTGGGTCACAAGCTCCAGGCCAGTGACCAAGGGTGGTTCCAGCTCTGGTCAGAGCTGAAGCTGGCATCGGAAGCCCTCACAGAAGGGCCTAGGCTGGCAGGTACAGCCAGCAGAAGGGAGGCCAGTGTTCAGCCCAATGCACTCACCAAGCAGAGACATAAGAGAGTTGGCAGAGCTCAACACCAAAGGTCCTGGCAGTAAGCCTCTGGGATTCTACAACTTCAGGGGTCAATCTTTGACCCTTGTATAAGAGATCCAAAAAGGAAATCAGCCAAGGGAGTCAAAATGGAAATCCAGTTAATGAAATCAGGATAGAATTTGGACATATGAAATGAATAATGGTTACCTTAGGGCAGGCCAAACAGCAGAAATGATCAGCCTGACCAACTGACCTGGTCAAAGGGCCTCTTATTTCCTCTGCTATTAGCGAGTCTCTGACTGCTCCCAGGGTTTGGAACAGGGCCAATCCAGCAGGTAAGTATGGTGGACTTACAGATCTGGTACAAACAAAACACTGTGCATGAAGAACAGTACTATTGCTGTTTCTTGTGGGCAGAAGCTTTAACTGGGAGAAGGTGGGTCACACTGGAAGGCATCTATAATTGGACCCAAGTACCCAAAAGACTCATGTTTTGTGGGCAGAAGTCTGGTGGGACTGAATCTTTGAAAAGCATGGTGATAAGAACAAGCAGGAGGTGAAATGAAGAGGTTCAAAAGAAGTACAGTGGTGCTGGAGGTGGGGAGGGAGGGAGAGGAGGGAGAGAGAAGGAGGGAGGTGGGACAGAGGGAGGGACGGAGGGAAGGAGGGAGGGAGGGAGGGAGGGAGGGAGGGAGAGACCTCAGGGTTCAGAAGTCCAGGCTGAACAGAGAGGTAGCCATGAGGCTAGCATTTGGGGCAGAATTATAATCTCCTCCAGAGGTGAAAGGGGATTTCTCTTGAGCACAGATAACACTGATCCCAAACTCCCAAAAGGACTAGAGAGAAGGGTCATCAGCCAAGAGCTTACCCCAGCCATCACAGAAATGGAGGTTCTTAGTCATGAGGTAAGGGACTCAAAGCCAGGCATGCTACCCTGCCTCTCTCTTCTCTCTTATAGGGACAAGGATCAAGCCTACTTCTCTCTGTGCATCCATATTCCCTCAGCCAAGGCTCAGGTGCATGGAAGTGAGGTAGCTGCCACTTACCTTCACTGGGGCTTGTATTTCTGTTTCTGTTGTTGGCCAAGGGGGTCTGTGATACCAACTAAGCCACAGGGTTAAGGTAATGGTTATGTCAAGAATAGTGACAAGCTGTGTCCCCACTTTTCATGCACTTTTTGTGTGGACTTTTCCCTTGCATTGGCTATGGGGAAACTGAGCAAGACTCAGTGTAGGTGTGAAGACAGAATTAACCCTTGAGTGGGGAAATGACATTCCCTTCCCGAAGCAGGAAACATTTTCAATATCCCTGTTCAAACTGGTTTTCACTGCTCTCTTCTGTGCTTACAAGTTAAGGTCAAGACTCTCCATGAGCTGCCAAATTATTTGGACTAGATCTCTGCCAGTAAATGTTAAGCCTGGCTAAATGCATGGCTGGAGACAGCGGCAGCAGCCTTCTGTGAGTCTCCAGGGTGGGGAAGGTTCCTGAGCTGCTGGCCTGGAACAAGATCTTCAGTGGGATTGTGTCTCAACATCCTCACTAACATGGGTCGGCTGCCCCTTGGGAGCATCAAGCTTGTGGT
The DNA here is from genome assembly GCF_000622305.1 of Nannospalax galili. Lineage (NCBI taxonomy): Eukaryota > Metazoa > Chordata > Mammalia > Rodentia > Spalacidae > Nannospalax > Nannospalax galili. The sequence goes on from NW_008360332.1 coordinate 6,869,265, forward strand.
TGCAGTATTTATATCAATAATGTCTCAAGAGCCCCAATTTCCTAATGTCTGACCTGACAGCTCATGCCTTCTCCCTGGCGTAGTTACCAGTATAGGAGGTCATTGGGTCATGGCCACTCTTGGGTTAATACCGTCCCATGGGAGCAGATCAGCATGAATTAGCTATCGAGAGAGTGGGTTTTTGTACTCTTGTTTCTGATATCTTACTTTCTGTCTGCCATCTTTCCTCTCTAGCTTCCTTATTCACATATGGGCCCCTTATTCACACAGTTGATTCCTTTTCTGTCATGGTGCCCTCACATGGATGCTGGTACCATGATGTTTAGGCCCTCCATTTAACAGAACTGTGAACCAAACATACATCTTTACTTTACAGATTACCCAGATTCAAGTGTTTTTTTATAACATAACAAATGGGTGATCCAAATACCTAGTAACTAGCTATTTAACCTGAAGTCATTATTTTCTTGTTTTAGGAGAAAACAGGCACAAATAGAGTGAGATGTGGGCACTGTGCTGGCGAGACAAAGTAGGGGACACAAAGCAGCAAACAGCATAGTCTATGATATGCTTGGAGCTTGCCTAGCTCTGAACTCTGAACAGGGTGCTTATTCCATCATTCACCTGGTTCTCTTCTAACTAGAAAGCTTTCCCATTTTCTATAGTGCCTTGGCCTTGGAAAATGTCTGGCACATTCAGAACCACTCAAAAGACAGAGAGCCATCTCAAGCAGGCCAGGGCTGATTCCAAGCTTCTGGAGAGATCCATGGGGCTGAAGATCTATCTTTAGATGTTCTGGAGTAGAAGGTTGTAGATGCTGAGCTTAGTGTTCTGAGACTGCTACTACCTAATACCCATGATCCTTACAGGCTATCTTTAATCTCTTCATTTAAAATTTAGCATAGAGTCATTACCCCTAGCTTATACGTAGAAATCCTGAACCCCACAGTGGTCAGTGCTGGCACTCAGCAACATGGCATTTAATAAAGAAGTTTTGGGGCTAGAGAAATGGTTCAGTGGGTAAAGTGCTTACCACTCAAGCAAGAGGACCTCAGTCTGGATCTCTAGCACCCACATAAAAAGTCAGGCATGGTGTTAAGTATCCATAATCCCAGCACTTAGGAGGCAGAGACAGGTGGATCGATGTGAGTTTGAGGAGAGCCTGCTCTACACAGTGAGTTCCAAGCCAGCCAGAGCTACCCCATGAGACCCTGTCCTATGCCACCAGCCAAAAAACTGTTGGCTGACTGCAGTCAATAAACAACGCTACTTTTACCATCATGCTTAGTGAATTGCTCATCCTAACAACATCACTACTGTAATCACCTGTGTATAGGTCAAAAACACTTTGATCTTCAACATCCTGGCGAAACAGGCAAAAAGATATTTTACAGAAAACCAAAACTTGTGAGTTGTCCAAGATGATGTAGCTGAGAAGTGGAACCAAGACTCAACTCCAGGTGGAATTCTACCTTGTACTGTAAGAAGAATGCTTAAAGCACTTAAAAATAGAAAACGTACTTAAGGTGTAAAGAGTATAGTTTAAGTTTAAACACCCATGTACAATCAGTTCAAGATCAAACATTAAGTTTAAAGGCAGAAATTCTCTATGTGGTCATTCGCTCAGCAGGCCAAAGGATGAAGAGGGAGGGCAAAGTGTCTTTTCATTCAGTTGCAGATGATGTCATCAGCGCCCACATCAGAGCTGCTTTAGGGCAGCCCAGGTGACTGGCTGCAAGTGACTGGCTCGGCTGCCAGCTGTGGCTCAAGCAGATATATCTGGCAGTCTTACCAACATCCTGGCGGGACTGAGGTAGAGTCAGCACAGGGGACCAAAGGACAAGAGCTATACACTGCCAGTGCTGGAAGATCTCTGGGCAAGTCATGGGCAGTCTAAGGGAGACAGTCTCCCTCTTTCAGAAAGAGAAAACAGGCAGAGGAAGGCACAGTCTGGGTCTTTAGGGGCTTGACCGACAGCCCTTTCAGCTCCTCAGGAAGACAATGGCAGGTAACCACAGAAAGGTTCTCCTTCAGAAGGAATGGTTACTTTACACACACCACGGCAAGTACTCATCGTACATAACAAAGCTATGGGGTTTCTAGAACACCTTAATACAGAGGATGAAAGTAAAGCTCAACTTGCACAAGGCCACACAGCTAACAATCCATGGACTCATGGTCTGAATGCAGAGCTGTCCTCTTCTAGACACGGGGCACATGGGAAGGAAGAAAGATACCAGTTCAAGGGCCATCCTAGGAGTTGAGCAGTTTACCATCTGAGTCAGCTCAGCAGCACATGCTTCTAGATGCCTGGATTGCACGAGGTATGCATGCTGGGGATGGGGGTGTTGGATGTACTTCTGCTGTTTGGCATCTCCAGTGATGATATATCCAGGGCAGGCTGAAGATACGTGGACAGCTCAGTAGGGAGCAAGGAGAAATAAAAGGAGGAGACTGAGGTCAATGAAACATGAAATAGAACGGGCTTCCTGTGGCTCTTTGATTTTTTCTTTATTTGGCAGTCCTGGAGAGTGAACCTAGGTCTCATTCATGCCAGGCAAGTGCTCTACCACTGAGATGTAGCCCCAGTCCTCTATGGCCCTGTGGCCCTTTTAATAAGTGGTGTGCTTTCTGAACACCTGTCATCCTGAGCTATCATATCACTATAATTTGATTTATAAGTGAACACATCACTTCCAAGTGCATGGACTGACTCTGTGGTGTTATGCAAATGAGCCCTTGGTATGTGAACACACCTGCTCACGGGAAGCATCCGTGGCTCTATCTACAGACAGCGTCCTTTTCTACTTCTCACCATGTCTTACACTTTGCCATATACAGAAGATAAGTGATTTTATCTTCCTACTAGGTAATAAAAAGCCCACTGCACTGACACCAAACCTCCATTTCCTCAATGGAAGTCAACTACTTTTGACTCATACTGAAATTCTATTGTTGCAAACAGCAAAGATTGACAACAGAAACTAAAACGACAGTATTTTTGTTTGGGATCTAAATAAGTAGACTTCAAACCTCTTCATAAATCCCAGTTAGAAACACACCGTACTTTTTTATCTGCAGTATACAAGGGAACATATACGTATGCTTGTATGAATGAAGTAGTTCATGTCCAACTGTAGCTGGCTGTGTATGAGTGATAGACACATTCTACAATGTTCTTTTGCACTCCAGCCCAACTGCCAACAAACCAAAGCATCAGAGTTACCCATTTGAGCGACTCTGTGATCCACTTAGGTCATTTGGAAATAAGCACCCAGACCTATCATGTGAGGACCAATCCATGTAACTGCACACGAAAAAAGAGAAAAGATACCTGGTCACAGGAGCTGGTGCAAAAACAAGCTTGTTTTTCGTTTTTGCTTTTAAATCTCTCCTGGCTTAAGATGTGCAGAAATAATGGAACTGAAGAAATTGTCGAAGTATTTTTCAATGACCCACATTGTCACCAAATGTCATTCGCAAGGAAGGCGTTGTTAGAAATCTTATTTTTTCCTAAACTGATTCTGAATATGTTCTACTCTGTGCATGTGTTTGGGAGCTTTAAAGCAGGCCAAGGGACAGTGGTTGTTACGGCTGTGGTATTTCCAGTCATTAGGCCCACCTCGGGGCCAGACAGTGTTTCCAGGAGCATGTTTTGAATCATGATTGAGCCCTCAGCTGTGTCAAGGCCAACGGCCTGTATCTTGTATGTTTTTTTCCACATTAGCTCTCAAGAAAACGCACTCAACTAAATCCCTATTACTCCACCCCCTCACTTAGAAGCTTCTCTGGGGTCCAGTGTAGAAACAATATTAATTGATACTCAATGTTCCTGCAAATGACTAAGGCTCCAGTTATCCAGCTTGGTGCTCACAGAGGAAAACGTAGATCTGGACATGACAAGAGCACCGTCATTTTTCTCCTGTGATCACAACTCCAGGTTGTACAATGCCAAGCCCTTTTTCTGACAAATACACAATGTATTCAGTCACCAGTACATAGTTTCTCTCTAACATTAGTCTTATTAAAGTTTTCAGAAGACTTTTGAGGGGGCAACAGTGTATGTGTGGGGGCGTGCAGTCTACTCTTAGTAGCAGGTGCTCAGCTGGGAAGAAGGGGTTGCCAGTGAAGCTCCTCCAGTGCTCCAGCTCCCTGTCCCCCCACACACACCATCTCTAAACAATCACACATTTACCCCAACCTATGCTTCAGTCCCAGTGTCTCATACTTAATGGATACGGCCATCAGTAAACACTGTTGAAACCGGCTACTTGAAAGGGAAAATATATACCAAGGCTGGATTTCTACCTACCTAGTATGGAAGGAGTATGAAGGGAAAATGGTGAAATGAGTGATTTTCAGTCACTTCCAGGCCTCCGGGCAGTGCTCCGAGAAAGGCATGGAGCTTGTAATTATGCCTTAGCACAGCCTATGTTTGGACACATGTTGGAGGTCTCTGAAATAAAAGACATGCTCTGAGCTTCTAGTCCCATTTCAAGATACTGGACCCTGAGGCCTGCTGGTACCAGTGAGGATCTTACTCTACACTGAGTCTGCTGGGAGAAGGGTTGCCTCCCGTTGGGTGTTGCCTCTGCATGAAGGTCATGGAGCATAACTGTTGCTGAATCTACTCTTGAAAAAAAAAATGTAAGGATGCAACTCAAATGGAAAAGCTATGTTCACCCAGCTCAATCACTGTAACCCTTTCTTCACTGTTTCAAATATGTCCAGGCCAGCTGGGGCTACAGGGAGATCCTGTCTCAAAAAGACCAAAAAAAAAGTCACATAAGGAGACAGAATTTGCTTCTAGCTGATGGTAGGGTTGATATATTCCTCCTCCTCATGCTCTCTAATGACATCTATAGGCCTCATGGAATGAGGGATCCAATACTAGCTTGGCAGATGGACAGGGTTCAAATAGCAAGGAAACCATCACCATAAAGAGTCAACCCATCTGAGAGGAAACCAAAAAGTGACTTGACATGTACAGGGAAACTTCTGAGATGTTGGTTGTGATTCCCAGAACCCACCTTGCCCATAGGCACAACTCTCCAAATTTCTGTGTAGAGCTGGAGTGGTACAATCCATTTGAAAGCAGATGAAGTAGATTTTCACATTTTATTTTCACCATAAGCCAGAATAAGAAATATATTTCATTTACCAAGTGAGTATGTACACAAAAACAAATGAGCCAAGTTTCATGAAATAATACCTTTTCTATGTAGCAATAATTCACTGATTTTTAAAAATTAACTCTATTGCCGGGCATGGTGGTGCACGCCTTTAATCCCAGCACTTGGGAGGCACAGGCAGGTGGATCTCTGTGAGTTCTAAGCCAGCCTGGTCTACATAGCAAGTTCCAGTTCTAGGCCAGCTGGGGCTACAGGGAGACCCAGGCTAAAATTTTCTAGATTTACTATAAGCTGATCTCCACCTTCTTCCTCCTCAGGTTCTCCAGTCACACATACCAGTCACAAGGAATGAGGGACCCAATAACCAGCTTGGTGGAGGGATAGGGTTCAAAGGGCAAGAACACCATCACCATAGGAGTCAACCCAACTGAGCAGAAATCAAACATGACTTGTTATTCATGGGAAACCTCCTGAGATGGTGGTCATGATTCCCAAAATCCATTAGGAACTAGAGCATAATTATGCAAATATTATACTAGTAACAATTTTACTGTATACACAGCTAACTATAGATTACATTTAAACAGTATCTCTTTTTTATTTAGAAAAATAACTTCAAACAGTTTTAGAAGATGTAAGTTACAATTTGGAAAACAATTATAAAAGTTTAGAAAAAGGAATGGAATGTGTAGAGGATTACAAGAAAAAAATTATCTGAGCAAATCAAGACAATTATAGTAGAAACCCCACCCTGCAGGCCGTGCCTTATCCTTTTTTACTTTACCCATCTTCTGCCCATTGATTTCACATTTCACCAAAACACCAAACTTGGACAAAAGTGGTGGTTAGGGTAGAAGTTTTGTGGACCTAGGGGGTCTTAGGCTATTTCATTGGTTTTTACGTAGTATCTTCTATGGGAAAAATTACTTACCAAATGTGCTGTAAATGGTTGAGTAAAGAGAGATTTTGAAACAGATTTAACAAATTCAACTTCTCGTAATGGGTTATCATTAGCAAGACACAAGTTTATATGGTGGGTTAATTAAGTAAAACAAATATAAGTCTTGGGTTGAATAAAACCCCATATTTACTGTTACAATCTCAGACCCTTATGAATGTAAGTTATCGGCACCTTCCTGTTTCCCCAAATCTCTTTACACCTTTCTTACCCACACTTCTTGCCCCACTACAACTTGAATTTCAAATGATCAGCACCTTCAAACTAAAATAATGTTGTATCTTAACGTCATTTCAGAACACAAAACCAGCATCTCCCTGAAAGCAGGGCATTCCCTCAAGCCTCCCAAAGTGTTTATAAAGCTCAATCCATGATTACAGTTGCGCACTCAGTGTGGGCTGCCTTCGATTTATATTGGTGTGAGGTTCAATGCTTAATACTGCTAAGATGAAGAGATTCGTGACTAAAAATGCATTTCAGTACATACAGGAGTGAAGTTTCTTCTTATCTGCCATTGGCATGGGCAACATAGTACACAATTCAGGATGTCAGGTTGCCTGATACATACCAATATGGAAAATTATGAGCCAAGGAGGAAAAATGGTTGTGCAGTAAGGGGCACACTGATAACTTACAGGACCAGAAAAAGAATGCCTTTCTAGAAATTAAATAGCAACATAAAGAAATGACTCTCAGGCTTGCGGTGGACTTGAGTACTCTATAGCACTGGTTACAGGTTCCCAAGGTGTATTAATTAAGAATCTGAGGAAGGGAGCCAGACAGTTTCAGAGCATGTGGGTAGGAGAACAGAAGGATGTGTACTTAGAAAAGGGGTAGGTCATCAGACAGCCAAATCCCTCCAGCAACAAAATATGAAATATAGCTACAGACATTCTAGTGGCCTTGAAATCAGACATCTGAAATCTCCTTCGATCAGAGGGGGCAGGAGTGGACATTTCTCCATCCTAAATCTTACCCAATATGAATGAAATTCCTTTCCACTGGCCTGTCACCCCATCCTATGTCACTGTACTCTATACATCTGGAAAGGTTGTCCCTCTCTGTTTTGTCTAGCTAATTCTTGTATGACAGCCACTCTTCTGGGAACCCTAGTATGGATCACTCACTCAGCACCAGACAGGATTCTGTCATAGACCCTGTCCCCTGTTCTGCCTCTGGTCTGCTTTCCCTAGCTGGACCAAGGGCAGTGGTGTTGTCTGATGTATCTCCTCAACATTAAACACAGGGTCTGGCATATAACAGATGCTTGCTGAAAGCACACATGAGTGATGGAATGAACATTTCACTTTCCAAAGCAAAGCCATTTTTAATGTAGTCATCACATTATAATCATTTCCATACAGATAAAAAATAATATTTACTAAACTATATAAGAACAAAAGAACCAAGGCCAATGTACTTTAATGAAGGCAAAGTTTTATTTACTTGCACACAGTCAGTGCAAACAAAATAGAGGTGTTCACTGGCATGATGACTTAACCCTCCACACCCATCCCTCAACCAAAGCAGCTGAAATGTTGCCCTTTAACTGGATAACCTAAACCAAGTCTGGCCTTTGCCCACACGAGTAAAAGTGCTTGATAAAATTACACCGACCCTGTAATTCTTTATACTCTGCTGTCCTGACTTCTTTTGTTGTATTTGCTTGGATGCTCTGGGCATTTAGAAACAGGAGTCTAAAGCCGGGTGATTTGTGCCTTCCTGCTAGCTCTCCTTCCGCACTCGGTTACAGGGAGGCAATGGGCATTATTAAATTATTTGACAATGACAAAGTGAGCTAGGGTGGCATTATATGCACACATTTTTACACGGGATTTGCTGCTTGAGTTTATTCTTGTCTGTCTAGATGGGAAGTTCCTGCTGACGAACTAAGCCTGACTGACACATTTAATACCTGACATTAGGTTGAGGAAAGTCATAGAAGCTGACTTCAAAGGTCAAGTGAGCATCTTGAGGGCACACTGGGGGATTCAGTCATGGTAAATACATATGTATAGACAGCCTGGAGTGAGCACTGGGGTGTATAAGGTATTTGAAAAGCCTTTCTCTCTAAGTAAGACTTTAGTTATTTAGGGGGCTGGAGAGATGGCTCAGTGTCCTAAGAGCACCGACTGCTCTTGCAGAACACCTGGGTTCAAGTGCCAGCATTCACATGGCAGCTAACAACCATCTGTAACTCCAGTTCCAGGGGATCCCATGCCCTTTTCTGACCTCCGCAGGCACTGTATGGCACAGGTACACCTACATACATGCAGACAATACACTCATACACATAAAAAGTGAAGACTTTAGTTATTTCATCTTTAACTCCTTGATAAGAGAACAAACAAATAGCTAATATGTAGATTTCAGCTCAGAAAATGAGGCCTTCTGAGTGATTACAGATGCTTCATTAAAAAGACCCATAACATCAAGACCAACCAACACTCATTTTTAAATATGCATCTCCACTGGCTTGGGAGATGGCTCAGTGGCTAAGGCATTTGCCCACAAGTGTTAAGGAGCCAAGGTTGGATCCCCAGAATCTACATAAATGCTGAGTAGGTATGGTGGCATACCTGTAATTCTAGCCTTGGAAGCCAGAGACAGAGGATCTTGGAGTAAGCTGACTAGGGAGACTAACTGTATCGGTGAGCTGTGGTTTGCCTGAGAGACCCTGCTCCAATAAACATCTGGAAGAGTGATTGAGGATGATTCCTGACATCAACCCTGGACCTTCACACGATCGTGCACACATGAACATGTGCACCCCCTTACACACATGTACCCACAAACATGCATACCCACACATGCACACACCACACACACAACAGAAAAGTAAAAATAAACATGCATCTCCAAATTAAACCGAGGTGAGTAAGATGCCACAAATAATTTACTTATGACAGAAAGGGATCAGAAGACAAATTGTCCTCCCAAATCTAGATTTTTCTGTGGTCATGGCTTATAATAATGAATGGATTCCTACCATTACTGTAATAAAACTAATTTTAAAGAAATCTGAGCTCAATAGGAATTAAAATACATTCAAAAGCAGTTTTCCAGCACATGTGAATTATGAGGGATCCACCCCTGCCTTCTTAGACCTGTAATGATCCTCTAATGACTCTAGAATCTCTGCAGGAAGCTCATTTTCGTCTAACAGTCTCTAATGGAAGTCACTCCCTGTTCCTCGATTTGTTCTTTGTTTCCAAGCCTTTGAGATCAACTGCATGGGAACAGATTACATTATCAGATGCATCCTGGTCTCAGGGACAGTCAGTTTCCAAATGTTACTGCCAAGACCATGCAGAAAAGTTGAAAAAAGAAACATCCTGAAAAGGAGCAGTTGTTCTAACCATCAGAGGCAGTGATTTATCAAGACCAGTTCATCTGCTGCTGAAGGGGCAGCCGCCAGCATCATCGGCCCTTTTCTATCAGCCATGGTCAGAGGGATTGCAAATTATGGTCTGGGGCAGTATCCTCACCCAAAGTTAAGCAGAAGTTTGAAGAAATGTGAGCATCTTAAGAAGTAAACATCAGGGCTGGAGAGATGGCTCAGTGGTTAAGAGCACTGGCTGTCCCTGTAAAGGACCCAGGTTCAATTCCTAACACCCACATGGCGGCTAACAATCACTGACAAGTCCAGTTCCAGGGGAATCCAGAACTTTCTCTGACCTCTACCAGACATTGCATGACATGAGTACACTTACAGAGATGCAGGCAATACATTTATACACATAAAATAAAAATGATAAATAAAAAAACTTAAAAGGAAGCAAACATCTACTGTTCTGGCAAATCAGACAGTTTATGAACAAACAGTGCCAGGACAATTTAGGAGGTTCATGTAAATGGCTAAATTATTATTTTAACTAAAATGAAAACAACAATCTCTCATTTTTAGAGAAGGGAAGTAAAATGATTCACTTGTTAAAGGCCCAAGTTAAGACTGTACACCATTAATGCCTAAAATGGGATTAAAGTCGCTATTCTCTATCTATTTAATGTTATGTTAGGATTAAACGCACATTTTCAGAAATCTTGATTTCTGTAACTTGTAAGTTATGTATGACTTTGGTCAAGTCATTTGATCTCGGTTACATGAGTCTAGGCTTCCTTATGTTTTAAACAGGGCTAACAGCAGCATTGTCTTTTAGGATTTATACACTCAAATATTTGACACTGCTGCTAGTCAGCATAATCTTAATGTTCACTTGGTCTCTGGGAGCAACATGATCATGCTTCTTCTAATCAGAGAATAAACCCAGGACCACAACACAAAGGTTTTAATAATTAAGTGTACTCACAGAAAGGGACTGTTGGCCCAAATGTATACTCTGTATTGCTCCTGCCTTCCATTTATGTACTTGTTTCCCCCATGACCTCTTCTACTTTAGAATGTATTACCTTATGCTAAGCATTATCTTCTCCCTAAAGAGGTCCCTAAAAGTGAAAACGATCCAGGATGGAATAATTATGGCTATTATCACTTTTTGAGAATGCATGTATGCAATTTTTCTCCTAGTCAGAATTATCCCAGGTACCTGGGAAAGAATAAAAGTGCTCTTAAAGAGCAGCGAAAGGGCAGTGGATACATTTCACAACTCTAAGTTAGCTTTGTCAGTTCATCATTTATTAGGCCCTAGAACCTTCTGGGAGGAAACTGAAGAAAATGGTTTAGCAGCAGTCTCTAGGAAAGGAACCAGACAGCTACCTCCAAGAGATGGGGCTGAAACACCACATGCCCTCTGGTAGGTACATCCTGAACTTAGGCAAGCATTACCTATGCAGAAAATTTAATCATTAAAAAAACCCCTCAATCCTTATACTGTCTCCTCCTACTCTGGCTTTTAGATTGCTTGTTTACAGAACTTTGACATTTAAGAGTTGACTTTTCCCCCAAAGTACATTGAACTCATTTGAAACATGACAGGCTTCTCCAAGCTGATTTATTGTCTTTAAAGTATTAAGTGCATTAGAAATATTCAAAGTCCCAAAGACACAAAAT
>NW_008360332.1:6880538-6903401 GCF_000622305.1 Nannospalax galili
GATGTGTAATATATATAATATATGTATATATATGTACACACATACACACACATACATACATATACATATATATATACATATATATATATATTTCTGTATGTAATTTCCTTCACTAAATCTTAAGCCTCCTATACATAGGTCCCAAGTTCCAGAAATCTCTGGAAGCCTGGTTCAGGCTAACACTGGATTTTCTCAAGAGAATAATCTTAAGTTTCCTTCTTTGTTATTTCTTCCCAGGAAGAAAAGTCATTAAATATAGCATGATGCTTTAAGAAGTAACTTCTCAAGATTTTTATTAAAAACAAACAAAACAACAATAATAAGAGGAGACAGGGAAGGATGGAAGGTTCAAGTTATAAACCACTCGTGCTTGTAACAAAACTTTTGGGACTCTACCAATCTGGAATGCTTGGGTTAGAGAGATAGCTCAGCAGTTAAGAGCACTGACTGCTCTTGCAGAGGACCTGGGTTTGATTTCCAGGACCCACATGGTGGCTACAAACCATCCTTGACTCCAGTTCCAGGGGAAATCGAAGCCTTCTTCTGACCTCTGTGGCATTGCACAACATGGATGCAATCACATACACGCGGGCAATACACTCATACACACAAAATTAAAATAATAAATATTTAAAAAAATATCGCTGGGTGTGGTGGCGCACTCCTTTAATCCCAGCACTAGGATGGCAGAGGCAGGTGGATCTCTGTGAGTTCAAGGCCAGCCTGGTCTACATAGTGAGTTCCAGGACAGCTGGGGCTACAGGGAGACCCTGTCTCAAAAAGACCAAAAAAAAAACCAAAACAAAAAACAAAAAAACCCAAACACATCATGAGAGTCAGGCGTGGTGAATCATGCTTGTAATCCCATCACTGGGGAAACTGAGGCAGGAAGACTGGCAGAAGTTCAAGGCCAGTCTGGGCTACACAGTGAGTTACAGGTCAACCTGAGCTACAGTGTGAGATTCTGTCTTAAATCCAAATACATTATAAGAGAGGAGAAATACAGTGAAGCTAAAATCATGGAAACATTTCTCCAACAAAATATTTTCGGTGTATCTATTTTCCAGCCTTGGAAATAAAATACAAAACAATGTAGATAGGATCCCTGCCCTCACGTAACGATGAGGGGTGGGGAAATGGTAAGCAGGCAATTGCCACATGACACGAGAAAACATCAGAAAGGCAGGGTATGGAGGATTATAGGCACTCAAAAAAAAAAAAAAAAAAAAAAGAACTAATTCACGCTGGGGAAGCTGGGGAAGGTTATGTCTAATAACACAGAGAGTGAGACCAGTGCTTTCAAGTCCTGTAAACCTGAGTTCAGATCCAGGTTTCACTGGTGCGCTCTATACCCCGGTCAACTTATTAGATCTCTCTGCACCTCTGTTAGGTTCAGCGTGGATGTGAGTACTGATGAAATGCATATCACAGACCTGGCTGTTTGTGGCAAATGGCAAGCACCCAATAAACGTTAGCTAAAATGATATTAATGATGACAGCAAGCCAAGAACTGAAGGACACGTAGGAGCAGCCAGGTAAAAGGAAGACAGAAAAGAGGAGCTGTGTCCCAGATAAAGGGAAACGGTGTCCAGAAAAGCAGTTCTGAGAATAAAAGAGCCAGCTTGAGCCAAGTATTGGAAAAGGCTCTGGGGCAAGGGCACAGAGAGCTAAAACTGTAAAGGCTAACAGAGCCCAACTCAGTGGGGGACCCTCAGGAATTTTAATCAGAGGAACAATTGAATCAGATGTGAGTTGACCAATGTGGCTACAATGTGGGACTGAAACAGAGAGTGACGGGATTGGAGGCCCGGAGATCAACGGTGAGAATTTAGAAGTAATTCCTTCCAGCTGCCAGTTAGCTCAGCTGGTTAGAGCGTGGTGCTAAAAGTAATCCCTTGGTGTCTAAGTTTTCAGTTAAGGAAGCAAGCATCACATCCAAAGAGGGCCCTGAAGTCACCAATAGTTTGTTAAGCATTTCATTGATTCACTGATTCATTCAACAAGCATTAACACCTGAAGTTCAGCATTTCTCTCTTTCATCCATCATCCATCCATCCACCCAAGAAGCATCAATCCCTGATGTTACTATCAGTTTGCTCATATTTCACTCACTCATTTCATTTCATTCATTCATTCATTCATTCATTCATTCATTCATTCATTCATTCATCAAGCATCAACACCTGCCAAGGCAGAAAACTGGTGCTGTGAGGCATTGTAAGCAGCATCACCCTGCATGGTCCTGCCTTCCAGGAGCATCCCACCCAATACTGACTGTCTTTAACCTCTCCAGCTGGAGGCCTCTTATCCTGGTAATATGGGTCATGTGCAGGAGCAGAGGTGTTTGGGGGAGAGATCAGACACAGAGACTCAAACCAGCAGGCAGTGTCACAGAACAGATAAAGATGAACCTGGAGCATGAACATGGCTTGTCTTCAACCTGGGAAATGGAAGCATCACTAACTACATCCTGTCTGTGAATTGTAGATGGACTAATACATTTTTTTACAACTTGGAAAATATGTATTATTATGCCCATTTTAGAGGGAGACAATTGAGGCAAGGGATACTTCAAGGCCACAGAACTGAAGTGATGGAACTAGATGTAGCCTAATGTTAAGAACATTATGTGACTTCTGTGACTGGGGGTGTAGCTCAGTGGTTGGGTGCTTGCTTACTATAGGCAAGGTCCTGGGTTCAATCCCCTACACAGAAAAGAAAATGCAAGAGCTCTGTGTGACCTCTGGCAACATGGGCCACTGTGCCGATGTCAAAGTGGAGTCAAATTCTGATATTTAAAATGTATACCTCAAAATCTGGACAGAGGACAAAGATCACTGCTAGTCTTAACATTGGGAAACCCCAATTTGGAAAGTTAACTACACAAAGACATTATTTATGTTATAAGGAATGTACTTCTGGGGGTTAAGAGCACTGGTTGCTCTTGTAGAGGAGGGTTTGGTTCCTAGCACCCGCATGGCACTAACAATCATCCATACTTCCAGTTCCAGAGGATCCATCACCTAACTTCTAACTTCCATGAACATTGCATGGCATGCTTACACACATACAGGCAAAACACTCATACACATAAAATAAAAATAATAAAGTTGGGCGTGGTAGCACACCTTTAAACCCAGCCCTCAAGAGGCAGAGGCAGGTGGATCTCTGGGAAAGCAAGGCCAGCCTGGTGCATATAGTGACTTCTGGGTGGGCTGGGACTAGGGAGACTCTGCCAAAATAAATAAAAATAAATGAATAAAAATTATTTTTAAAAAAGAAGTACTTCTATGTAGGGATACATCACAGGACTAGGATGAATGAATCAGTAGGTCCACAACCGGAGAAGAAATGACTATGCTCATCAAATGAGTACCATTTTGAAAGGGTTTTGAAATCTATTAGACTCTTAAGTACTGCTCTGCCATATGGCCTAGAACGCACCAGAAGGCATTCATCCAGGGCTTACAGGTTAAAATAGAGGGGGAGCATTTCACACCCTCAAAGACTGGAAGGGTGTGACAAAAGAATTTTTAAAAATATTTTATTTTATTATTTTTTAATTCTATGTGTATGAGTGTATTGCCTGTATGTATGTGAGTGTACCTGTGTCATGCAATGCTGCGGAGATTAGAAGAATGCTTCGATACCCCTGGAACTGGAGTTAAGGACAGTTCGTAGCCACCATGTGAGTGCTGGGAATCGAACTCAGGTCCTCTGCAAGAGCATTCAGTGCTCTTAACCACTGAGCAATCTCTCCAGCCCCAAGAATTTTATTTCTAAAGAGAATGGCTAAGAGAATGAGACCTATTACTCTTGGTTTTCTGGTAAACCAGGATGTGAAGAAAAAGTTGATTACCTCAGTGCCAAATAAACAAAATATGCTTATACTCAGTCCTTGTAGGGTTCCATCAGGCTGGCGGGTAGAGCGAGTGTGGAATAGGAATATTTAAATCATAAGCATTAGGAGGTATTCCCGATATGATAGAAAAAAAAAAAAAAAGAATCCCTCCAGAGATGAAAGAAAACACCTGCATCTTGTTATGCCATGATGCCAAGATCGAGAGAGAATCTTGAACCTGTGCTCTTCCCAGACAGGGAGAAGAATCCCCAGCCAGATGGCATTTTAAAACCCAATTTCACTCTATTTGTTCTCCCCACTAACCTATATTATGTTTCAAGCAGTTACAGCCACTTCCACAAGCTGTACTATTTTAAAGTAGTCACTATCCATTGGGAACACACAAAAAAGCTGTCTTAATTAAAGCTCCTTTTAAAAAAGAGATTAAAAATTACAGAACTTGTGAAATCACCATTGGTAACGAAACACACACGCCCAACATCCCGCAGGGAGCACAGCTTTTCGAATGAGGTCCTTTCACGCACACATTTAAAGACAGCTCACCAACAAAACGTTCTCCTTAAACACATTCGTGTTCTTTAAGACTGACTTGCCACCACTGAAAAGTAACTCGCGACGCACAGGCGCTGCCAGGTGTCCTCTGACCCGCCCAGCTAGCAGCGCCAGGCAGGACTTGGGGACACCCCCCTCCCCCCAGTCTCCACCCGCCTGCCCGGAGCGGAACCCCTCTCAGTGCCCGCTGTCTAGGAAACAGAGAAGCATCGCCTTCGCTGCTCTTCAATTTTCACAAATGAAAATGCTGGTGATCTGGGTCCCCAGCCCAGCCACCTGCCCAAGTCCGCGCCACACTTCAGGGAAATGGTCTGGAAGGCTCCCTGACACCCAGGAGGTGTGGACAATGAACTTGACTGGCTCCGATCTCCCACGCCCATCCATCCACAGCGCCCGGGGTCCGGCTGTGGCAAGTTGGGAACGCAGCCCCAGGGTCTGTTCCACGCAGGGAAGGGCCCGCGCGCATCCCCCGGCCGCGCCCCTCGCGTCCCCGGCCCAGCCCGTTACCTCCTTCCTCCGGCTGGGCGCCCCGGGCCGGGTGATGAGGGCGGTCTCCTCGCACACCACCGCCACGTCCTCCACGAACACGCAGTCGGGCAGGCTCTCGTCCGCGGGCAGCTGCACCACCTGCAGCCCCAGCTTGCTGCCCAGCACGCCCACGTAGAGCTCGTGCTGGCGCTCGGCGCGGGCGAAATCCACCTCTTCGCCCTGGGCGCGCCGCAGCGCGTGGCGGCTCAGGGACTCGGGCAGCGACCGCACCACGGCGTGGGTGGCTCGGCCGAAGGCGGCGGGGTGGCCGAGGCCGGCCATGGCTCCGGAAGAGGCGGCGGCGGGATGGCGCGGCGGAGCGGCGCGCTCGGAGTCTGCGAGCGCCCGGCGGCTCCCCTTGGCAGCGGATGAATGTGCTGCTGCAGGAGCTTCTCGCGCCGGGAGCCCTGCCCGCGCCACTGAGCATGCCCAGAGCTCGCACGCCCCGAGCTGGGGCGCCCGCCCCGCGCAACCCGCGCGCCCACCCCGGCGCGCCCCGCTCCTGCCGCAGCCGGGGCTGGAGTTGGAGATCCTTCCCTACTCGGCACCGCCAGACCAGTGAGGTGGGCCGAGAGGCCGAGGAGGTGCTGAGGGGACCTCGGAGAGCAGTCGCCCCTACCTGGGCCTAGGTGTCTGTGTTCGCTGCAGGTGCACACCGCTGTGGTCCCCAATGGGGCCCTGGAGAGGGCAGTGCAATAGCCTAACGACTGGAGAGGACTTCTTAAAGGTCAGGAGACTCGGCACGGAGTGATTGTCTTTGTAGATACATACTTTTCCCAGTCTCAGGTTCGCATGTTGCCCAACCTAGGCACCCAGCACAGCAGTCTGTCGCCGTCCACATTACCTTGACTTTCTCCAAAAATAGCCCACGTGAGACTCGAGATTACACAAAGAATGCATTTCTTCCCACCCATGAGAAAAAATAATCCAAGAAACAGCCATATAGATATGAAAGCTGACCAGAAACTGCTTTTGTCGAAAAGCAGATACTTCAAGCCCACAAGGGAACTCAAAGCAGGAGGAAGGCCGGCATCTCCGACTTCATCTTGCCTGCTTGACTTTTTTTTTCTCCTTCACCCGTTACTCTGCACTACACAGGTTCATGAATCTAGATGTGTCTATCTAGAAACTCGCGTTTCTAATCGATCACATTCCTCTTTATGACTGAAGACACAAAGATAACTAAGGATCTTAAAGAGCTTTAACAAAGTCCAATTCCAGACGTCCCCAAATGCACCTAAAACTCTATTCATTGTTGTAAACCTGAAGTCACCTTGTACCCTGGAAGAGCAGAGTTTAGAAGATATATCAGCCCCGCTCCCCGCCCCCATGACCTTACACCATCCCCTCCAAGCAGGATCAGTCACCTCACCCAGTCCTTCCTGAGTTGTCCCCCAAACTACCCTGTAGAATCAAAACAGGTCACCAAGCAGACCAGACCTTGACCAGGACTGCTTAGCAATGCTTACCCCTAGCTCCCTGCCCCAACTCTTCCTCCATTTAAACTTAAAGTTCATGTCATGATTCCAAAGATTGACTTGGAGTGGGGTGTCACTGGCCACTTTGTATTTCCCAACGGGGTCACAGTGATTACATCTCCTTTCTTTGCCTTTCACCTCTTCACCTCTTTTTGGGACTGGTGGCTCAGCCTAACCTACTGGGACTCCAAGAGCTGGGGACTTTTGTCCTAAAACTATATTATCACAGAAAAGACCCCTAAAAGAGTTTTTCTAAGCACAATCAGTTTGAAGAAAATGTTACTCTTAAGTGTGTGTCTCCAAAGCCTACAGAGTCGTAGGAGGGAGGAGCACAATAGGAATATAATCTTGTCACTATCAAGTGTAACCTCACAGTCAGCCCCTTGACCTTGGGAAACACTCCAGCTTCCTTCCAGCTTTTGCCTTCCAGAGAGTATGCAGATTATGTGGAATTCCTGTGGTATTTGTTGACCTTTCTTTTCCTCTCTCAAGAGTCTGTTCTTTGTTTCATAGGGATGCAAAGTCTCTAGTCCCTAGTTTTCCCCTCGCATATATCACAGATTAAATAATCCATGGGTTATGTTCTTATCAAGGTGACCATCTTCAAAATTCTGGCTGTACCTCTGAAATATCTAACACAGTAACTGCCCTCCCACACACATACACATATTCTGTAACATACTACTAATTTAAAGATTGTTCTGTTGTTTGAGACAGGGTTTCACTGTGTAGCCCCAGCTGGCCTAGAACTCGCTATGTAGACTAGGCTGGCTTGGAATTCACAGAGATTCACCTGCCTCTGCCTCCCAAGTGATAATCCCAGCACTAGAGAGGCAGAAGCAGGCTTTAGGTTAGCCTGGTCTACATAGTGAGTTTCAGGCCAGTCAGGGATAGATAGGAAGATCTTGTCTCAGAAAAGTCCTGTGTGTGTGTGTCTGTGTGTGTATGTATGTGTGTGTATACATAGACATGTGTGTATATATATATATGTACATACATACATGATTTGAATGAGACCTTAGGAATTGTATTTATCTTCTCATCCAATGTTTTGAATTGCTACTGAAACACCTAATACATTCATCAACTTTTTACTTGAACATTTTAAGCCTTGTTTACTCAGAGTATTCCATTTAAAAATATTTTATTTATTATTTTTATTTTATGTGTATGAGTATATTGCCTGTATGTATGTAAGTGCGCCCATATTGTGCAATGCCCTTGGAGGCCAGAAGAGGCTTTTGGATCCCCTGGAACTGGAGTTAGCTGCCACATGGGTGCAGGGAATCAAACCCAGGTCCTTTGCAAGAGCAGCTAGCACTTTTAACCAGTGAGCCACCTCTCTAGTCCCAGAGTCTATCCCATTTTTGAAGATCTATAATGCTTAAAAAATTCTTCATGTTGAACTTAAATCCCCTGGTTCCAGTTCTGCCTCCTGAGCCTGGAGAGGATGGGATGTTCCTTCTTTCCCTTCCCCAGAGGGTGACTTGAATTTACAATTGATCTAGCATCTCCCAGATTCTAAAATGACAAGGATTCAATGAAAGACAGCTCCGACTTTCTCACAGGGGAGTAAGACCTTTAAAGCCTTCTAAGTTCTAAATCAAAACTTGCAAAGGGACCCAATCTGCTCTGTTAGCACCAGTTTGATGCTAGAAATTATGTAATAGTGTTTTCAGAAGGACGATTCCTATCAGTGTTCTAAAGGTGAAGTTGATGTATGTGTGTAGCTTACCCAGGTTAAAATATAGGATTCTGTTCTTCCTCCTCTCCTGCTACTGTGAACTTTATCCAACACTGAGATTCTATTTTATTTTATTTATGTATATGAGTGTAATGCCTGCATGTTGGTAGGTGCACCCATGTCATGCACTGCCCAAGGAAGTCAGAAGAAGGCATCATATCCCCTGGAACTGGAGTTACAGATGACTGTTAGCCACCATGTGGGTTCTGGGAATGGAACCCGGGTCCTCTGCAAGAGCAGCCAGTGCTCTTAACTGCTGAGCCATCTTTCCAGCCCCTTCAACAATGAGGTTCTGTCCACCTCCATTTGGCCACCACTCAGCCACCATAATTCATATCCCTGCCTCACTGGAGCCTGAATATTTTGTTTGTCATTCAGTGCCTTCGGCCCTGTGTACAACTCAAGGTTCATGTCAGCCTCGCAGCCAATTAAAACTCGTGTCTTGGGCTGGAGAGATGGCTCAGCAGTTAAGAACACTGGCTGTTCTTGCAGAAGACCCAGGTTTGTATCCCAGTACCCACATGGCAGCTAACAACTGTCTGTAACTCCAGTCCCAGGGGATCCAACAGCCTCTTCTGTTCTCTGCGGGCATTGCACAACACGGGTGCACTTATCTACATGCAGGCAATACACACACATAAAAATAAGAAATAAAATATTTAAAACAAAACAAAACAAAAAACCCTTATGTTTCCCCGTATAAATTGGTGTTGGCCATGTTCGTCATGCTGAAACGGCATGGCATGTTTTTTGAGATCCAGTTTTGTAGTTATTCCTATTTAATGTTGTCTACATCATTCCAACATGTCTAAGTCTGACTCTGTCATCATGTGCATTATTTATTACTTCAGACTGTGCCATCTGAAATTTGATAAGCATGCTTTCTGCCTCTTCTAAGAAGTTGTCAAGAAAGGTTGGAATGTGTGTACTGGTGAAAGGAATAATAAAAACACCAAAAATCTAGTAAATTATAGTTTACATAACTTCATGCTTCAGTAATGAAGGACTGTTCTTAGGAAAATGGACTTTATTGAACCTAGTACATCTACGAGTTCATTTTCCTCATGAATATTTATTGAAAATTCTCAAGGCACAGGCTACACTGTTCACTTCAGAGCCATACAAAAAGCATAAAATAGTGATCTTTGACCTTGAAGAGCTCATGATCTTACACACACACACACACACACACACACACACACACACACACACACCACGTCACCCACAGAGTCAGCTACCAAAGCACTGCAGGCAGCTGAGGGAAAGCACCATCACTGTGGCTGACAGGAGGAGAAGAAACTGCTTGAAGGTGATTGGACTTGGTTTAGACATTGAATAATTTTTTAAGATGCACTTGAAGGAGAGAATGAGAGGTCTGGAAAAGTATGTACAAGAGCCAGAGGCATGTTCAAGGGACAATAGGTCCATGAGCTCAATGCACATATTAAGGTAACTTCAGCTGCTGTAACAATAACAACAAAACCATTCTATATGATGGCACACAGTGGTGGAGGCTTACCTCCTGGTCTCTTAATCTACTACTGATGTTAACGCAGGGCCTCATGTGTGAAATGTTTGATGGGCAAGCCTAGAAGGGATGCACAGCACCTCTGGACACATTCCTTGGACTAACGGTCATTTACACAGCTACAGAAACCATGGGGCCTGAAAAATATAGTCTTCTGGGGGCCCAGAAAGAAAGGAAGCAAGAAGGTGGGGAAACAGCTAGCTAATTTCTGGGAAACAGGTGAGCTAAGTTTTATCATTAATGAGCAGTGGAGAGACATATGTAAATGAGAGCCAGGTTCTGAAGCCAGACTGTGGGGGTGAAAGTCAGGCTTTGCCTTTCCTTTCCGTATGATCTGAGACATAAAAGCATTTTGCCTCTGTTTCATCCTCATCTATAAAACAGAAAATAATGAACCAATCTCACAAGATTATTTTGAAGTTATTAAGCAATGTGCTTTAAAAGTGTTTAAAATAGCACCTACATTTAGGATAAAATATAAGACTATAGGGTCTTATTTTTAAAAAACATATTAACAATCTGGGTCATAATTAAAAAGTAGAATTAAGAGAACATATGTTTTTAGAGATGAGGAGATAGACATATTTTATCCTAAATGTTTCAGTAAACAGGAAAATTCTATTTTAAAAAAATAGCACCTGTAACCCAGTAGATGCTCAATAAATATTATGTATTGACATTCTATACATGCACATGCATGTGGATGCCTCTGTGTGTGTGTGTGTGTGTGTAGATGCATGTGCATATGCGGAGGCTGGAGGCCAACCTCAGCTATCATTTCTGGGGATCTAGCCACCTTGTTTTTTAAAATTTTATTTATTGTTTTTATTTTATGTGTATGAGTATATTGCCTGCATGTGTGTAAGTACATCCGTGTCATGCGCAATGCCCATGGAGGTCAGAAGAGGGCATCAAATACCCTGGAACTGGAGTTATGGACGGTTGTTAGTTGCCATGTTGGTGCTGGGAACTGAACCTTGGTCCTCTGCAAGAGCAGTCAGTGCTCTTAACTGCTGAGCCATCTCTCCAGCCCCACTACCTTGTTTTTTAAGAAAAGATTTCTCACTGGTCTGGAATTCTCCACATAAGGTAGGATGACTGGCCGGCCAGTAAGCCCCAGGGATCTGCCTGTCTCTGTCTCCCCAGTGCCGGGATTATAAGCATGTGTTACAATGCCATTTTTTTTTTTTTTTCCAATCATGGGATCAAACTTAGGTCTTCATGCTTGCATAGCAAGCACTTTACCAACTGAATGATCTCCCTGTTCTCATTCACAAGTGCTGAACAGATGACTTTGAACTGAACATGGTTTCTTATCAAAGATCAAATCACAACCACACACTCACTGAATTATCAGTCACTTAAGTGTCCTCTGGCTTTCCATAGAACTAGAGGTCTTCTTAGACTGACAGCCCAAATCTCAAAAGTATAATTATAGACCTAATGCATATTTACTGTACCTTTGCTCTATGCAAGAGACTGTGCTAGGCACTGGGTTTGTGATTGTTGATAATTAAATATAGTATATTGTCCAACTGCCCCATTTCAAAATATTTATAACTAATTTCATGTTTAAAATCTGACACACCTAGAGCTGTTTCCAGGGAATAGAACACCATGGGCAGAGTCTTAGAAGGCTGGGGAAATAATCAGAATGGAGGATGGAGAGTTGTCAGAGGCCAACTCTATCTGACATACCTAGAGCTGTTTCTGTTCTTCTGACTGGTTGTTGACAAAACAGAGGCAAATTTTCTTTTTCCACTGATAATACTACTCTGAATTTGAAATCACCTTAGATCGTAAATATTTCAAAATTAAAACTGAAATTCCTGATTTAACCTTTCTTACTCAATCTTTAACAGATACAAGATGTACTTTCGTTGGGGATGGAACTTTTGGATGGGACTGGGAATTTTTTTTTTTTAATTTTATGTGTATGAGTGTATCCTGAATGTGTGTAAGTGAACTCATGTCATGTGATGCCCATGAAGGTCAGAAAAGGGTGTCATATCCCCTCGAACTAGAGTTATGGCTGATTGTTAGCTGCCATGTGGGTACTGAGAACTGAACCCAGGTTATCTGTAAGAGCAATCAATGCTTTTAACTGCTGAGTCATCTCTCCAGTCCCAAGAGACCAGGAATCTTAAAAGAGATGGAGGATTCCAAGGTGTTCTTGTCCATTGTAAGTGCTGGAAACATTAATCTAGTAAAGACCATGATTCGTGAACTGACATTAAACCCTGAAGATTTCAACATAAGAATCAACACAGAAACAATTACAGAAAGGTTCACTGTGGGGGAAAAAAAAAACCACTGCTGAAGATTTACTCCCATCTCCATCTCTCAAGGAATGAGTGATATTTGGTCAAATGGGCAGGCAGTGAGTTATAAGCAAGGAGATGACGGTTCTAGAGCATGGGCTCTGGTTCCTAAAGTCAAGACACAGCTGCAGCTTCAGTTTCTACAACTTGCATCTGGGATTTCATTCATGAAACAAGTGTTCGCTAAGTAGTAATAGTATGTGGAGTGGAGAAATACATAAACACTGCATGTGTGGCATGGGTTTTGTGTACAGATATACTTGAATTATATTCCTAGTCCTGCTGTATTGGATAACCTTCATAAGATCAAGACTCATGTTCTGTCCTGCTATAGCCCCAGGAGACTGGTCTTTAGGGAATTCCATTTTATTGGTCTTGACCAATGAAGTGTTTTTAATAAGGAAGATGGGCGGGGGGGTCAAAGTGTGTGTTCCTTACCTCTCCTCTTGCCTTTCTAGAAAGAGCATTGTTCTATGCTACTTACTCTCATCATCACCAACAACCAGACTTGGCTCCCACTTTTGTTAGTTTCTCAATGTTCCTTGTTTATTCTCTTTATTTTGCCCATATCTCTAAAAACATTCCCTTTATTAAGCAGACACTTTCCAATTCTTAGCTAAGTATGCTGTTTCCTTTTAACGAAGACCTCACTTGCCTTAGTCACTTCAATTTATGCATAAAGTGGAAATTGTAATTGCTATGAGGTTGAAATGTGACCAGACTTACAAAGGACTGCAACATTGTTTCTAGTACACACAGTCTCTAATATGAATAGCCGTTGTGTTCTAATGCCACATACTATGATCAATACCAGGGTATCTATCTGCCCCTGCATAGAATGCCCATGTTTGCATTCAGAATACCCAAGCCCTTTCCCATGAGAAAGCCTATAAAATATCTACCACCTGAGAGGATGCTGTCAACAGAAATGCTCGCCAAAGCTCAATCTTCTTCACTCCCCACTTCTTCCTGTGTGAACAACATGCCCATTCTGTGCATTTCCATAGCTCTCTACTTTCTTAGTAACTTCTAGTGCAATAACCCATGAATACTAGAATCATCTACCTCAGTATAACCACATTAGAAGCTAATGAGATAAAGTATCCTAAAAAAAGTGCAAAGGACCATTTACATGAGTTGAATTCTAACAAGAAATCTGTGATGTTATAGATAAAGAGATGCTGATATGCCCAGGTAGGCATAGCCCCAGACTTTCACAATTCTTTATTCAATTTCTCAAAGATTTTTTTTGTAACATGACATTATCTTTCTAGAAGTACTTTTTAGTGACTATTTCATATGTATGTTCTCGAGAAGAAATAGCCTGAAGGAAAAGACTTTCCAATTTTGAGGTAATCAAAATATATTTAAAAAGGAAAAAATTTTTCTGCATTTAAAATGGTCCCATAACTATTTATAAGTATGTACACACACACACTTAAGTGTTCACGTACTTTATAAGTATGTTCACACTACTGGGCTCTCTGTGAAATTAAGTGACTTCATTTTCTTATACAGAACAATGAAATGTCAGGTTGTCAACACCAGGGGATCAACAGGTTTGTTCCCGTGGTGTGGATGAACAATTGTTTTAACCCAGTGCTGGTGTACACCTGTACCAGGACTTCTTCCTTGCTTCAGTATTAATCCTTTCTCCTGCCTTCTTTTCTTCAGCATTTCTTTCTCTGCTTCTGTTCCATTGCTTTTCTCCCAACTTTTCCAGTCTTGCCATTTGGATGAGCTAGCCTAGGCCCATGATTTCAAACACCACCTTGATCTCAACAATGCCTAAATCTCCCTTTTCAGGTCCTGCCCTAAGCAGTTCTGAACTTCAGAATTGCCTAGAAGTCACCCCTTTTTGATGGTCCCCTCAGGCACTCCAAAGTCAATGTGCCTGTGATCTTAGTCTTTGCTGTCAACTTGACATGATCTAGAATCTTGGATGAGAGGAACTGTCAAGATCAGATTGGCCTGTAAGTGTGTCTGTCGGGGATTGTCTTGATTATGTTAATTGATGTACTAAGACCCAGTCACTGTGGGCAGCACCATTCCCTAGGTTTGAATCATCAACTCTAAAAAAGGAAAAAGCAAGCTGAGCAGGAGTAACATTAGTTGTCTCTTTGTTCTTGACTGTGAATATGAACTGCTTTCAGTTCCTGCCTTGGCTCCCCAATAATGATGCATGGTAACCTGGAATTGTAACCCAGATAAACCCTTACTCCCAATGTCCAAAGCTGAACTCATCACCTTACACTCAGGACTGCCCTCTCTCCTCTTCCAGGCCCCATCCCATTCATACAGGAAATAGTTGCTGCCTTTCTAGAGATTGAACCTGGGGCCTTGTGCATGCTGGGCAAGTGCTCTGTCACTGAACTACACCCCCAAGTCAGTAATCTGAGTGCTGTCCTCCTCTTCCTTCTTTGTGTCCACATTTGAATAGTCACATGCTCTGACAGATCTGTCTCCTCAAAATGGCTCAAATCCACCCATGTCTCTCCATCCATGCTGCCACCATGTAGCTTTGAATTATTGATGTACTGGTACTGCAACAACACTCCTATTCAAAGTGGTCTTTCTAAACTGCAAATCTGATGGAAACATTCTTGCTAAATCCTTCAGTGGCTCCCACATCCCTCAGAATGGCCCAAAAGACACCTCATGTCCTAGTCAGCTTTCTATTGCTGTGATAAAACACTGACCAAAACCGACTTGTGGAGGAAAGGGTTTTTTGGCTTACACTACAGTCCATCATCAAGGGAAGTCAGGATAGGAACTCAGGGCTGCAACCTGGAGGCAGGAGCTGAAGCATTACTGGCTTACTCCTTTGGCCCATGCTCATTCTGCTTTCTTACACAACACAGGACTACCTGCCCAGGGGTGGCACTGCCCACAGTAAGTTTGGCCCTTCCACATCACTCAAAAATAAAGAAAATGTCCACAGACATAACTACAGGCCAATCCAACGGAGGCAGTTGCTCAATTAAGGTTCTGTCTACCCAGGTGTGTCAAGTTGACAACTAACACTACCTAGCATACCCTGCTTCCCCATGATGTGGCCTCTGCCAACTCTCCATTCTCTATTCTGTTCATTTCCCCATCTCTCTCTTACTTAGGTCTCTGCCCTTGGTATTCTATTTCCTGAAAAGTGCATGTCATGATGAAACAGTACAAATAATATATGCTAAAAACAAAAAGCCCATTCAATGAAGGCATCACCCCTTAAAAGAAGCCTTTTTGAGTCCCTCAAGGTGAATGACACATCTGAATCCCTGTTTTGACTTCTGTCAAGTGGTGCTGCATGGCTCGCCGTTCTGAGACACCCCTGGCAGACAGGCATGGCAAGTTGTCTTCTTGCTGAATCCTCAGTTCAGAACATGGCTTAGTTAACCCACAGATGGCATTCCCTTCCACCTTCAGAAGATTTCAGTTTTTATGAAATAAAATCATGCCCCCTTCCAATTCCATAGTCTGGGTTTGAATCCCAAACCTGTCACAGCTGTGTGGTATTACATAATTTGCTTGACTTTCTGAGCCTCAAAACCTCATATGTAAAAACAGGAATAGTAATTTGCATCTCATATAGATATTATAGGAAATAAATGAAATTAACTTGTTTCTCCATTCTCCTCTACTGGTGAAGACAGTTCTTTGAATAAATACTGGCTCCACCAACTTACTCTCTGAACAATCTTGTTGAATTAACTTTTATGCATAGAACTTGCTTATATTTCTGTTGTTCCTAAAATGAAGATGATTCCTACCCAATGGGGTTAAATACACTAGCGATATGGGCCATGCAAAGCTTATATATAGTAACTATATATGCTAGTCATGGGTCAGGAGTGGTGGCACAGGTCTTTGATTCCAGCACTCAGGAGGCAAAGGCAGGCAGATCTCTGAGTTCAAGGCTAGCCTGATGTACATAGTGAGTTCCAGGTCAGTCAGTACTATATAGTGAGACCCTGTCTCCAACAAAATCAAACCCAAGCAAAGCAAAACAAACATGCTAGTCACTTTTGTGGTAATGAAAGAAAATGAGGAGGAAGGGAGGATGAGGAAAAGGAAGAGAAGAAAGAAGAACAGGAAGAGGAGGAGGAGGAAGAGGAGGAGGAAGAGGAGGAGGGAAAATCGTGTAAAGTCTGGTAATAACTGGCTTACAGTAGAAGTTGTTTCCTTTCTTTTTCCATTCCATCCATTGTCAGGGACACCATTTATTCATTCTTTGAATAAACCTCATTATGATAAAAGTGTTGCCCAACTTTCCCAACTGAACAAAAACATTCTTGTACTAAATTTAGTTGACAGTTTGCCTCCTGTTAAAGCTATCTATTGCTGCAGATTATCCCCCACTTATTTCTTACTAACACCATGATAATTATAGTGAGTGTCCTACAGACAGAGACCTGTACTGTGTGTACATAGGAGTAGAATTTTTCAAGCTTGTAGTGGTTTCATGAGGCAAGCCTCATTGTCCCCCTTATGGAAACGCTCACCTCCATGGTGGTCAACACACCTATCTTGACCTCAGCCTTCACCCGTTTTCCTCTTTGAGTCATCATTGCTTGGCCCCTCCTCCTCATGTACTCATGTTTTTTACTTGTTCTAGTTGCCAATTGCTTCATAATCAAATACTCTTGAAACTTAGTGGCTTAGAGCAACCGTTATGTTTTATGTGTGGTTCATGGATCCGGAATTTGGGAAGGGCATGTCTGGGTAGTTCTTTTTTGACCCCCACAAACTCAGTTAGGGCAGTTGGAGCTGGAGAGGCCAGTTTCCAGAAGGGTTTCCTCACGTCTTTGGTGCCAAGTGTTCCTTGGCTTCTCTGGATCAGCATGGACCTCTTCCTCAAGGGCCTGTCCATGTGACTTGGGCTTGTCCCAGATTGGTTACTTCTTACTTGGAAGTTGGTTTCCTGAAGGTGAGAAATGGAAGCTCTCAGGTCACCTAAGAGATATGCATGGAATCGACACTGCGCATTCTCCCATCAGATCCTGATCAAAGCAACCACAGTCCTGACCAGGGTCAAGGGAGGGACATAGATACTTGATGGAAGGACTGCCACACTCACTTGCCAAGTTCTCTTCTTGTTCTGGCATATTTTGGCATAGTATTTACATATTACTTTCAGAAGTTTTCCCTTTCACGTTCTAAAATTTTGTTGATTCTTTTTAAAAGTTTTTCTTAATTTATTTTTATTTTATG
Organism: Nannospalax galili; assembly: GCF_000622305.1. Lineage (NCBI taxonomy): Eukaryota > Metazoa > Chordata > Mammalia > Rodentia > Spalacidae > Nannospalax > Nannospalax galili. The sequence continues at coordinate 6,897,754 of NW_008360332.1, forward strand.
TGTATGAATGTATTACCTGTATGTATGCAAAAACACCCATGTCATGCAATGTCTGAGGAGGTCAGAAGAGGGCATTGGATCGCCTGGAGCTGGAGTTACAGATGGTTGTTAGCTGCCATGCGAGTACTGGGAACCAAACCTAAGTCCTCTACAAGAGCAACGAGTGCTCTTAATCACTGACCCATCTCTCAGCCCCAAGTATTACTAATTAGTTATAAATTACAACCAGGATCCATACCTACATATTTATTTATACAACGAGTGTTATTTATTGATTTGTGCAGGTGACAGTACTGTCTGCCAGGGACACAGCTATAAGTCAATCACAAATACATATTTACAAGCTACATACTGTAAAGAACTGGATACTATGAGCATGTAATGTATTGTAAATCCTCTATGTCTAGGGGAATCAGGGAAAGCTTCCTTAAGGAGGTGACTTTTAAGCTGAAATGGAAAGATGGTTATTTACTCAGCTGAAGGAGCATATGAGCAATGTCTACACAAGGTGAGAGGAATTTGGGACATTTGGAAAAATGAAGAATGCATGTGTATTCTGGGATGTCAGTAATGTTGTTAACCTTGTTTTAAAACTTGAGGATCAGTGCTGACTAGTTATGCCCACTGATGCAATAGTGGCATGGCAGTTATGGGGATAACCAACTGCTTTCTGGGTGGCTATGAGACTTGCTCCACAGGAGGGATTTCATGCCCAGTACTGTAGTCCTAGTCAAAAGCCCATGACTGGTAAGATCGCAGGCCCTGGGGGAACCTACTGTTGTTGTTTTGCTAAATGGTCTTATTGTAAAACTGAATTATAAATATTTATGTTTATACCCATAGATTTGTGCTTCTCTCAACTTTGGTCAGCAAAACTTCTCTTTACAATGGGTAATGGTTAATGCAAAGACCCATAAGTGGTCAAAGTGCCGAGTTTCAATAATTCTGAATGCTCAGCTGTGCATGGGTGATCTATACCAACCTCCTACCACCCAAGGCTCAGGAAACTTTGTGGAAGGGAAACAGAAAGAATATAAGAACTAGAGGTTGGGACAAGAGCTGTGAAATGCTGACTTCTGGACAGGACATGGTTTTTGCATGCATGAACTCATAGCAGCTGTGGTTACCTGCACAAGAGAAAACTTGTCAAAATTCAACCATTAATGTGAGAGGGGTTCCTGAGGCCCCATCCAGCTCTGAGGAACTATTGGCAGTTGATAGCTGCTGAAAGAGGGAACATCATTCTTCTTTGAAGACATGGTCACTGTTAGGTTTCTTGTGCCCCAGCGGATGGCCACACATCCATGTGCATATGGGTAGCAATAATTGAATTCAGAGTATTATTAATAACAAAAAGTAAAAATAACAAGAGGACATGAAGCTAGGAGGACAGTGGACTGGGGAGCATTAGGGGAAGGGGAGGGAAATAGTGGTGGATGGATGTGATCAGTATACACGGTATAAATGTATGGAACTTTCAAAGGATAAAAAATATTTTTATAAAAATATTTCAAAGGAAATAAATCCCTGAGGGTCAAGAAACAGAGGGCCCACTCCCTGCTGAGACCCCTGTCACAGTGATGGGGAGTGTGCCAGTGACTCACCACCTGCCCTCAGGCCTCCTCTGCCTCCTTCTCAACTAAAAGAATACTCTCTGAAGTGCAATGGCAGTTTATGGGACAGTCATCCATATTCAGAGAAATCAACATTGAAAACTATTCTATGAAAACATTGTTAGCAAACAATGTAGCACAGCCTGGTGGTGTGACAGAACATAGCGTAAATGTGACCAAGGTCAACACATGCCAAGGTCATCTGACTCTGAATATTACCTGTGACTTATGTTACTTTATTATATGGGTATGTGTGTATTAATTTGTATGTGAAAGCTAAAGAAAAATAGCAATGTGTGTTCCTACTGACCATGTGCATAGCTACTCACTGTATTTTTCAGGGAATTGATTTAACTGTCACAACTGCCAAGTTAGACTATGTGAAACTGAAAAGGCTGTGCAAAGTTCTATCATTTAGCCTACTGGGATATTTTATGTCTTCCTGTCGTACATGGGCTGTGAGTCTCTTCTCAGTTCTCAAGTTACTTTATTGCATTTTCTATAACTGAAAAAAATTAATTAGCAATGCCATCTGCCAGCTCAAACATGAAAAAAATTAGAAACACCTTTAATGAATGTTTCAAAAGTACTTTTTGAAAAAGGAAAAAGAGATTGCCTTGGAAATCAAAAAAAAAACTTTTCCCTGTGGGAATGTTATAATATGTATGCCATTTTAGAGGGAAAGTGGGTGAGAATATTATATAGGAAATTCAGAATTGCACTTTTATGAAAAACTTATGAGTTCTTTCTAAAGAACATGGAATGAGGGCTGGAGAGATGGCTCAGCAGTTAAAAGAGTTTGCTGCTCTTGCAAAACACCCAAGTTCAGTTTCCAGCACCCACTTTGGTTGGCTTATAACCACCTGTAACTTCATCTCTGGGGGTTCCAGCACCCTCTTCTGGCCTCTTCAGGCACCTACATATATGTACATACATGAAGACACTCATATATACACATAATGTAGAATACTTTAGGAAACAGAATCCTACAAGCTCCCAGGAACCCGTTCATATGATTCTATGGTATAGGTGTCAGCATACACAAGTCCCATGTAAACTCAGGCAGACAGTAAGCCGGTATAGAACTGGGAAAATGAACATCAGACCCCAATCTTATCTAAAGGCATGTTGGCAACTGATTGCCACTAGGTAAAGAAGAGCTGATCTTTCTAAAACAAGGGACTCTAGTTAGGCTGACTAGACTCAGTGGATGGACTTGCACTGGGGAGCAGCTGGGGGCACTGACAACACAGTAGGCAGTAACAGGGATGAAAGAGTATATGGGCTCCAGTGGGGGGGTAGCTATGGGAGGGTGCCAGTGGGGATGGGAGTATAAAGATAATTAAGATTGTTTGGGATGTTCTGTATTAAATACACAAAAAAATCAATAAGATATGTTTAAAAAATAAATTAAAAAAAGGAAGAACATCAAATACCTCTGTAAGAAAAAAGAAGAGAGATTTTGACTAAATTTCTTTTTACAAAAAACTCTTTCTAACATCTTAATTAACTTGGGATCATCCTGTCAGATGCTTTAATCTTGGTATTATGCCTGTTTCATATTTCTGGAGCTTTATAATGTTGTCTGCCTTGTTGCAATATTGTTCTGCTTTTCAACAGAGATGATCATTGACAGATAAGCTGGAGATTGGGAAAGAGGCTGGGTCTTGTCAGGGAGGATTAATGAATGCCAGTTGATGAAGAGAAGGCTCTGAATATTTCAGACAGTCTTCAGGAGTTTATGTCATAGTAAAACACTGCAGTCGGTATAATTCCACATGACTTTATAATAGTCAATTCAAAGAAATGTCTTCGAACCAATATATCCTTTAAAAGAAATTATGCTTCCATTGTCTTTTGAAAGTTTAAACATAATATTTTACTTTATTTTGCATTTTGTTTTTCAAAGATTCATGGTCATAGCCCGAGAGGTAGTAACTGGAATGCTTAAAGTAGTTAATAGTATGAGATTATTTCTCTTCCCTCCTGCTTTACTTTTATACAGACCACAGAAGGAAATAAACTACTTAATTAAATTACACAAATTAGTGAACACTAATATTACCAGGACCAGCATTGCACCACTAATCGCTTGCCAAGTATTACAATAGTGTTTACAGGTCTTAAAGTGGAGCAGTTTTGTCCACAAATCCAAACAGGCAGTGTCAATGGAAAATGCTAGGGTACCAGGCATTCTGGGAGTGGGATCCAGGTGAGAACTAGTGGATGACTGAATGTGCTAGCTCACCTTGCTAGACTCTGATTGGTTCCTTTAGGGCAAAAATGGTGCTTCCAGCTTCCATCTTCTGAACTGTGCCTCAAGTCTGCCACGTGTCTCAGAAGGTTCATACGTATCTGGTTTTTTAATTTCCAGAGATGCCTGTACCTGTGGCATGAACATTGAAATCTAAGACGATAACGTTCCCTTATCTGTCCTTTTTTTAAAGTTTGAAATAACTTTTATTGCAGCATATTATTTTAATTGTTCTACTTTATTACTGTTATTAATATCTTATGGTGTCTAGTTTATAAATTAAACTTTATCATAGATATATTTATATATGTATGCATAGTAAGAACAGTACCTGTAAGGTTGGGAAATATCTAGTTCCAGCCATCTGTGGGGCGTCTTAGCGTGCACCCACCCCTCAGGAAGGAAGAACTACTGCGTAGGACTTTTCCTGCTTGTTCTTCCCATCCTTCTCTTTCCCTGCACTTATCACGCTGCTGCAAAGCAGACGTTCAGTTAAACTCCAAGAGCACATGGCTACGCTCAGAGGAACAACTGTGAGCAATTAAAAGGAAAAAACAAAAACAAAAAACTGAGCATGTGATAGAACAGTTATTCCTGCAGCAATGTGAGGGAACTGAACCATCGTAGATGGTTCAACACGTCTGTCAGTTGAGTAAACTGTGACATGGTTAAAATTCATCTCAGGAATCCTAATGTTCCTCTCTCCCCGTCCCACACACTCTCCCAGATTCCCTACCCTGTTGTGGCTTGTCTTAGCGAGGGTTAAACAGCTCCCTTCTAGACCCAATGCTTTTACTCTTCAATTCATTTTTTCAGATTCTCCTAAGTATCTAAACCTAATAAATCTATTTGGGCTGAAATCTTAGAAAACAGTCAATTCAATGCTTTTATTTTGAGTGACTGTGCTAAGCACTGTGACCAATAATCTGGTTAGTGAACACTTTTAAATGAGCATCGTACACTATAGGAGTAGTTAAATAAATCCTTACCTGTGGATAAAACCTCTATAGCTGTTACAAAATAGCATTTTTTGAAAAATATATACAGCATAGTACATAAGATATAATCTGTTTTAAGAACATAGGAAAAAAGATTTAATGCAATAGCAACTTAGGTTATCTTTTAGAAGTGAGATTATGTGCATTCTTAAATTTTATTCAAATTTTTATGTACTTTCCAAAGTATGTACTTGTGTTATAATCAGAAATACTGTATTTTTGGCAGAACAGCTTCTCTCTAGAAGAGCTGTAGGTCTAGTGTAAACCGAATGACCAAGAACAAATCATTACTATGTACAAGGAGGGAAGGGAACAGCTACCAATTGGTGACAGTTGAATATGCCACTCCTACTCCAGGAATTTCCACAGGTCTTTAGTACTGGGGGACTGAGAGATGGCTCAGTGGCTAAGAGTGTGCTCTGCTCTTGCTGAGGTCCCAAGTTCAGTTCCTAACCCCTACATCAGGTGGCTCACAACCACTTAGCTCCAGCTCCAGAGAATCTGACACCTCAGACCTTCAGTGACAACTGTACTCATGTGCACATATCTACAAAGAGACATACACATAATTAAAAAGAAAAAAAATGGTGGTTATTTTATTATTTATTATTTCCAACATTTGTTATCATACTTTAACAATTTTTATTGAATTTTTATGATTTTCATGCAATATAATTCTATGGTATTTATATCCCCTCTCCCCTATCCATACCTCCCATTACTGCCCCTGCCAAATTTACTCTCTCTCTCTCTCTCTCTCTCTCTCTCTCTCTCTCTCTCTCT
>NW_008360332.1:6903510-6940547 GCF_000622305.1 Nannospalax galili
AGCCATCAGTTGCCAAATTTCCTTAAGTTGGGTTAGGGTTTCTTACCCACTTACCCACATCTATGCTGGGATTTTATCTAGTTTGAGCTTATGTGGGACTTGTGCATGCTGCCACCATTGCTGTGAGTTTATATGAGTAACTGACTAGCTGTCTGGATTTGATATAGGTGTCTTATTCATGGATAAGCACTCTGAAGCCTGTTGTTCTCTTCGTGTTGGCCAGTTGTGGGTTTCTTTCTTTATTATTTTATTTCATTTTGTTTTGTTTTATAAAAAACTATAACTATTCAGTAGAAAACTAGTATTGGCTTTCCCCTATAACCTGTGACTTATGTAGACCGTCAGGTTTCTAAGCCTGATAGATAGACTGGGAAAAAAAATCTTTATCAGATGTACCTCTGACAGAGGGTTAGTATCTAGAATATACAAAGAACTAAAAAACCTAAGCATCAAAAAATAAACAACCCAATTTAAAAGTGGGGCAAGGAGCTGAAAAGGGAATTCTCTAAAGATAAAATGCAAATGACTGAGAAATACTTAAATGTTCAACATCTTTAGTCATTAGGGAAATGCAGATTAAAACCAGTTTGAGGTTTCATCTTACCCCACTCAGAATGGCTAAGATCCAAACAACAAACAGCGGTAAATGCTGGCAAGGAGATGGAGAAAGGGGAACTCTTATCCACTGCTAGTGGCAGGAAACTGTGCAGCCACTATGGAGATAGTGTGGAGACTCCTAGAAATCTCTAACTTGATCTACCATATGACCCAGCCATATCACTCATGGGCATATACCCAAAACTTTTGATACCTTACTACAGAAATACCTTTTCATCCATGTTCATTGCTGCCCTTTTCATAAGAGCCAGAAATTGGAAACAACCTAGATGTCCATTAACTGATAAATGAATAATGAAGGCATGGTGCATATACAACAATGGAATATTATTCAGCACCTTAAAAACTTATGAGATTTGTAGGTAAACGGATGGATCTGGAAACAATCATTTTGAGTGAGGTATCCCAGATCCAGAAAGACAAACGTCCCATGTTTTCACTCATAACTGGATGTTGGCTTTGAGATCCTGGATATGTATGTGTCAATTTGAACATCCAGAGAAGTCAAGAAACTAATAAGTGGCCATGTGGGAAAGGCTTCCTGGGAGGGGTGGTAGAATGCAGTGATATGAAGGGGGAACGGGAAGCATTCATGTGGGGAAACATAAAGGGAAACATTAATAGTAAGGGAGGGTTAAACAGGGTGGGGAATGGGAGTGGGGAAGTCCAGAGGAAGTAACACTAAAGGACTTCAGAAAAAGCCATATGGTGACTAAAGTATACAATCTGGGGAAGGCTAGGAAGAGAAGGCTTCATCCGTGCTGGGTAAAGGCTTTCCAGTGTGCACACCCTCAGGTCACTCATACACCTCAGCAATCCCACAGTTATCTCTGTAAGTAAGCTCAGAAAATTCATTGGTTCCTCAGGAAAACTTTAATCAAACATTGGTTTGACACTAGAACCTTGGAAGTGGATAAACATTGCTTAGTATCCCCAGGAAAAGAATTCTCACAACAGATGGAAAATTTATTTATTAATGTTATTGTGTCTCATAATTATTAAAAAGAAATTGAGAGTGTAAAAGATGTTAAAAAGATATGGAAATGGAGATATTTTCCAAAATATAAAAAATGAGAAAGCCTAAGCAAGTGATGAAGGTCTGCATAGGTTTCTTATAATATATAAAGGACAAGACAAAAATAATCTACACGTAATCTTAAAATTTCTAATGTCATAGTTTAGTCAGCTAGTTTAAGGAACAAAATATGTGTCTAGTCAAGATTTATCTGAGAACATTTGGTTTTTCCCCAAGCTTTATCTACATAGCCCATGGTAATTAAAAGTACCAGGCTAGGGCTGGAGAGATGGCTCAGCGGTTAAGAACACTGGCTGTTCTTGCAGAAGACCCGGGTTTGAATCTCAGTACCCACATGGCAGCTAACAACTGTCCATAATTCCAGTTCCACGGTATCTGACAGCCTCTTCTGTCCTCTGCGGGCATTGCACGATACAGGTGCACTTACCTACACACAGGCAATACACACATAAACTAAAAATAATAAATAAAAATATTTTTTAAAAGTACCAGACTGGTGAAACTAACCTTCTTGGATGTTTAACATTCATACTTTGAGGCCTATACTAATCTGGTCAGAGGGACTTAAAGGAAAGCTTTTGCTCCATGCCATCCAAGGTCAACTAAGTTCCAGGGGACTATAGAACATCTCTCAAAATGGCCTGTAACTGTGGTGAGTCACCTGTCCTCTTGTTCAGGGAGGCCATGGAGACCCTGCCAGGTGGACTTGAACCAGTGTCCAGTGTCCAGTCTATGAAGAGGAGGGTCAACTCAGAGGAAACATTTCCTCCATGCTTCCAAGTCAAGCCAGCTATAATCAAGTAGGACCATTGACCGATCTTCACATAGATGGAACTGGTAAAAGAAAGGAGCCAGGGGCTCCTCCCAAGTCCATGTGACCCCTGAGGAACAGATCCTCAAATGACCTTCAGAGTAAAAATAAATTGGTTTATTTGGGCCAACTGTATGGTCTTAAACACCTAAATGAAAAGTGTAACCAAAGATTAAAGTGATCAGTATATTTCTTTAAGAGTTCAAGGGATTACACTTCCCAGATATTAGACTTACATTCATGTAAAATGTTATTTAGACAATTATTTTTTATTTATGATTTTGTTTCTAATCACAAAGTGCTGCTAAAATGTAAGACTTCAGATTTTGGTCTGCAATACTGTAGTGCCTACCTGTAGCTAAGGGAGAAAACCCACTATTGTTCTAAAACAATAGCTAAATTTGTTTTCTCCCCCTATCTAGAAGCCTTTGTGAGGGAACTGACATAGATTCTAGCCACTCCAACAGCTATCAAGTGCCTGAAAAAAAAATTCTGAGTCCATCACTCTTGAGTCCAGCCTTGGCAGACAAAAGAAAAATAAGGAGGAACCCAATGGAGGGACGCTTTTGGAAGATCTTGTCAAGAAATTTCAATGGACTCTGATATGAACATTTGAAATTTGCCGTTCTGACTTTTTTCTGTTTCCTTGTCTAGAACTTGTAATGCTAACTACTCTTGCCTTTACTTCTCCTTCACATATCCTAGGCACCAGTCATGGACTTTCTTTTCTCCCTACACCTAAGAATTATGCAAGTTGGGAGTCTTTTAGATAGACCCACTGAAGGGGTACCCCAATTACCTCACCCTGTGTCCCTGTTCAGCATGGAAGAAGCCAGAGCAGTCTGCATCCTGATTCCCTACTGGCATTTTGGGTAGCCTCTTTGGGGGATGGTGTGATAAAAATAGGAAGTAGGAATTGGCTAGGCAGTTAGGGTAAAAAGACCCCAAAGAAAAGCAGCCAGTTTCTTGGCTAAAAATAAAAGTATCCTTGGGCGTCTTAGCAACATATTCTGTTCCAAAGGCAAAAAAATGTCAAAAATATTTGGGAGCTCTTATCCCTAAAAGATTTTAGGCTACCTCTTGAGAGGGGGGAATGTTAGAGTAGCAAAAAGCCCCATTTAAAAAAAGAAAGAGTACACGAAGTTGTTCAGGAAAAAGTGATGGGGAGATACGGGAGGTGTTGCGGGGGAGGGAATGGGTGTGGATTTGATCGAAACACCTTATATGCCTGTATAAAATTCTCAATAAATATTTTAAAAGTTAAAAAAAAGAAAAAGCCATATTTAAACCTATCACTATACAAACGTCTTAAAATATATACATATACATGAGAAAAAGAGATTAAAAGGAGTTACCCTATAACAGGGGGACATTGCCTTTTATAGGTATCATAGACTAACAAAATAAAACCTCAGTGCCAGGAATGGACTTCCTGTATAGAAGCTGTTGACCAGGGGCCCTGTAGACCCCTGAACAATACTGGCCATTGCCCCTGCTTTCAGTTACTCACCAGAACTGGATGGTAAGACCCTATTGTTAAAAACACTACATATGTATAAGCTGTAAAACAAACAAGGAGAAATCAAGCTGGTGCTGACTTCAGAGCCTTATCTCTACTGGCTAGAGTTTGTAGTGCTGGAAGGTGCTACACAAGCTACTGCAAGGAAAAAGTAATCATCAACCTTACCTAGTGGTGAATCCTGGTGCCTGACAAGATATAGCCAATGTGCAATAGTGGCAGGAATATTATGGGAGAAACCAACCACTGTCTAATTAGATTTAAGGTCTCCGTCATAGGATGGAGCCCATACCTGACATTGATATCAGTATAAAAATCCCTTTTAAGGGTCTAGAGAGATGGTGCAGTAGTTAAAAGCATTGGTTGCTCTTCCAGAGGATCTGGGTTCAATTCCTAGCACCCACATGGAGGCTAACAACCATTTGTAACTCCAGTTCCAGGGCATCCAGTGCCCTCTTCTGGCCTCCACGAGCTTTGCACAACACAGGTGTACTTACATACATGCAGGTCAATCACTCATACATATAAAATAAATATAAATAAATAAAAATTAAAAAAATAGAAATATTTTTTTTAAAAAGTCTTCAGTATTTTAAAGAAGGTACAGTTAACTAAACCTTATCCAAAATTCTTAGTACTAGGTACATTTCAAAGCTTGGAAAGCTTAAGGTTTAGGAAAATAATGTGGTGAATATATCTGTTTTCCTAAAACCCCAGTGAGTCTGGGGCACTAGCCCATGAGCAAACATAGTAAGTGAATGAGATGAGTGAGGATTTTAAGGCTCCATCTCGATTTTGGCTACCAAGTTTGTTACTAAAAAGTTCTGCTCTACAGAGTCCTTTAGATTTCTGCCTTGCAGATTATAGGTTTCAGCCCTGTATGAGAATGGGGGTGGAGGTGGGGACTGGGGAGCTCAGGACCTATGACGGTTACATCACCCATTACCTGTTCTCAACCCACCTGCTTATTACGGTCAACTCTTGCTCTGGCTATAGAGTCAAAACTAAAATTCATATTGCAGCATATAATCATATTTGACCATATACAAGCTCCAGGAATAAAAACAGTCAATAATTCAATGTCTTGAAGACACAAGTACCTAACAGGCTTGGGGTAGTCTTTGGAGGAGAAAGAATGTTATCACAAACTCAAATTTTCAAATATTTAAAAATCTCAAGAAACATGCGGGTCCTCTAGATAGAAGTGATATTAATAGAGCTAAAAGATGCACTTTTTAGTACATTTTAAGATTATCTCTAGGCAGCCAGGTGTGGTGGTGCATGTCTTTAATCCCAGCACTTGGGAGGCAGAGGCAGGTGGATCTCTGTGAGACTAAGGCTAGCCTGGTCTATATATTGAGTTCCAAGACAGCTGGGGCTACAGGGAGACCATGTCTCAAAAAATAATAATGATAATAATAATAAATGAATAAATAATAAATAAATTTAATCTCTCTGTCTCTGTCTCTATCTATATATAATATTTTAATATGTATATACCTATATGTAATATATGATTTAAAATCTTTGTGGCATAATGAATTATGTGTCGCATCTGAGCTAATATTGCTTACCACTGAGAGCAAGGAGCAGTTTCCATGAAGTGACAGATAAACAGTTTTGGGGGTAAAAGTGCTGCCAAGGATGATTCATTTGAAATCAACCTCGACAGTTTTCCAGCTGACAGAAGGGAAGACTAGAACAAAGGTTAAAGTCTTCCATTATCAAATCTGTGCTTTGGTTTTAAGGCTTGGTCCTCTGAGCTCTGCCAGTCCATCAAGATGACCAGCTCATTTTCTCATGTACTTAGAAGATCTACCATCAAACTGAACATAAAGAGCTTTTGACAGAAACAGGAATTTCTCCACAGCTCTGCAAACAGTGATGCACCTCATGAATGGTTGCTGATGCAAGTACATCATCAAGATCCAAATTCCATAGTGATTCCTAAAATACTAGTAATTGTCCATGTTTACCCCATCATCCTATTACCAAAACTACCAATGTATAGGAAATTGGTCAATTTAGCCAGGTCTGGTGGCCCCGGCTTGTAATTCCAGCTACGAAAGGAAGAGGAAGGAAGATAACAAGGTCAAGACCAGCCTGATCTACAGAGTGAGTTCAAGGCCAGCCTGGACAAACTAATGAGACTCTATCTCAAGATACATACTAGAAAGGGACTAAAATTCATTATATCTGGGCATGAAACTGTCAAAAAAATTAAATTTAAAAAAGTTTAAAGGGTTGGGGATACAGCTCAGTGGTAAAACACTTGCTTAGCATGTGTGAGAACCTGAGACCAACTTCAATCCCCAGTATTGCCCCAGCTCCCCCAAAAAGGCTAATTTGACCTCTCCTAGATACCTTCAAACTCTGACCAGCATAATAAAAAAAAACAAATACAGCTCTGAAGCAAAAGTAGGTGAACAGAAGAAAGACAGACTCGTATATCCCGTGAGTCATGGAAAGCTGGATGTTTTGAGCATTTTCCTCACGCCTTCACATTCTTCCTGAACTCCTTAATAACTGTAATGGATCACTGTGTACTACAGTAACATGGCCAGACCCTCAGCAACTTGCTTTTTGATGTTAAATTCATATTCATCAACTACCATAGATTCCTGTGTGTGTCATCATTACACTAAGATGAATATTGCCTGTTTAATACCATACAGAGCTATGTAGGCTCCATGGAAAATGAGACTTGGGTACCACACCTGGCATACTTTACAATTTTGAAAAACAATAACAAACAGATATGTAAGGTGTGTGACCCATGATTGCACAAATTAAGTAGGTAAAACATTATGTTATATTATATTACAAACACAGAAGATAGCTTAGATAGCCCTTTAGTTTGCAAGTAAAAAGGCAATTATAGGAACAAACCACAGGAGACCCACACTGGTTTTTCTAAAACAGCTTAACTAATTATTTAATTAAGGACAGAAAATCCAGAGACTTTGTAGATTTGGTGACTGAAATAATTAACTTGGACCAGGAGAAACATCCCAGGACTTTTACTGCCTTCATCTAAATTTCACTGCAAATGACGTCAGAATTAAAGTCTAGCAAATTCTGTTGAATTTAAGTTTGCTTTCACCTACGTGGCATGAAGATCAAAATTACTCCTTGTTTCAACTTTAGCAACTGCTGAACTAGGCTTATGACATTTCTCATGACTGTGGGAAATGAGTGCTAACATTGTGTTGTATGCCAGTGGACACCTCTTGTATGCCTGCTTATTATTGGTGGATATTCACTGTACATAGTGATGAGTGTCATAAAGAATTTCTTTCAGGTATTTCATGTTATTTGACCATGGTCATCCCCATAAGCTTTCCTTTATTTCCTCTTCTTTCCTTCTCCTGCTAACCTCCCTCCTTCCCCCAGTCCCTCTTCTGTGTTCATCTCTTGTTATACAAATGGCTTCATGTATCTCTGTACACATTTTAACAGCTTCCATAGGAGAAGTAAAGCAAATACACTGTAAAAGCAAATAATTATGAGGATATGTTTATGCAAGCATGTCTATGTCGCTAGGGTTCAAGCACTAATATTGTTTCTTTAGTTCAGGATAAACTGAATTAATCAAAGATAAATCTTTCTCTAAGATATGTCTTGCTAGCACCTTATTGATTCATCTGAGATTTTCCCAGATCAGCCCCATTAGTGAATTACTTTGGCTAGAAATTGTTGGGGCTACTTTCTGAAACTTTGATGATATTTTAAAAGTTCTATTGAGATAGCCATCTAAGTACAAAGTGAAAGATGCCACCCTGCTGCCAGTCCTGCCCTCTAGTAAATGCAGGTCCAAGGTCCAGTAGAAGACTCCCTTCTACTTCCGCGGGGTGGTTTTGACAGATACACGATTCACTATCACAAAGAAAGCAAAAGAAACGTGGTTTTCTGGAGATAAGGATGAAAGTCCACTGGATTGAGAGCTGTCATTCATGCTTTAGAATGTTGAGAGTAAAATGCTCAAATGGGGCTGGAGAGATGGCTCAGCGGTTAAGAACACTGGTTGTTCTTGGAGAAGACCTGGGTTCGAATCCCAGCACCCACATGGGAGCTAACAACTGTCTGTAACTCCAGTCCCAGGGGATCCGACAGCCTCTTCTGACCTCTGTGGGCATTGCATGGCATGGGTGCACTTACCTACATGCAGGCAATAACACGCATATACATAAAATTTTTACAAAATGCTCAGAGACACTGTCAAAGAGATGCCTACTCTGGGACCCATGACAGAGTTTTCAAACATACCCACAAACATCTACAAAATTGAAAGATTTGTAAAAAGTCAAAAAAACTCTTGGAGAATTGTACTGACAGATTTCATCTCTGACAAATCAATCTGAGGCTAAATAGCACTTACAGTGTGGAGGAGTAGAATCCTCCTGCCAAGCATTTTCCCTGAGCCTTGGTTTGGATTGTATTGGAGGGTACCACAATGCTTCTGTCTTTGAAACTTACCAGACTGTGTATTTATTCATTCACCCAACCATCAAGTGCCTTCTGAATGCCAGTACTGGAGGTACAGGATGAATACACAATGGCTCCTTGATGGAAAGAAGCAGAAATCTCAGTGGCGTGCAGTAATTGTAGGGCGATACAAGAAAGAACACTCACGTCAAGTTGGAGGAACGTTATCAAAAGGAACAAACCGAAGGGTGGTCTGGGAAATGTAAATGTGCTTACAAAGGCATAGAGGCCAGAGAAAGTAAAGCGCTTTGGGGTCTTGGCAAAACAGCTCACGGGCAATGAAGATAGAGACAGGCAAAGTTAGATGTCTTGGGTCTGAATAACATATTTGGGAGTTTGGATTTTATTCCGAAATTGTGGAAAAGAAAACGTTGATAGAATTGAAAACAAAAATAAAGTTATTAGAAATAGAAATTAGGAGGCTTTGGGGTGATAAGATACAATGTCCTTAAAACAACTGGGAACTTTAGTTGGGCAGAGTGGATTGTGAGTAGAGTTATAACTCTTTCCCTAGGAGGGACATGAACTTCTTTTTTATTGTTGCTGCTGAGACAGGGTCTCACTATGCAGCCCTGGCTGGCCTGGAATTCTTCACGTGGACCAGGCTGGCTTGGAACTCACAGAGATCTACCTGCCTCTGCCTCCTGAGTGCTGAGATTAAAGGTGTGCACCACCTGGTTATGAATTTTTCTCAGTAGTTGTTCTTGTATGAAGGATCATCAGCCAAGGGAAGTTGAAGAGGAAGGTTTTAATGCCAAAGGCCATGTAGGAATTACTGGGAGCGGGGGACACTTGAGATCTTGTGATCATCACCTTTCAGTCACACACATCATGTGAGGCACTTCAAGCTGCAGATCCACGAAAAGACATCAGATGATAGAAACTGCCTTCATTGTCATGGAAGTCATGACAAGAAAACCTGAAAAAGCAATTTAATATGATTTCTCCCTATTCATGCTGAACCAGCCTCAAATGTGCAGTTCCATTATAATTATTTTATTAATCAGAAATCGTCTTCCAATATAATCAATGTTTTTCTTCTTTTAATATAGTCTGTGTTTTTCAAATCAAATACTTTTGTTATTATTTGGGGTAACTTTTTATTTAATTTCTTGAACTGCCACCAATTTTACACAGCCTAAGTATCCAAAAACCATAAAAGATGCATACAAATACATGTTTGTTTTCTACATCCATTTTTTATCTGCAAAGTTCCTATCCCTGAAGATCAGGTAATCAGTATTATTATTTTCTCATCAATACTTGCCAGACTTTTAGAAGTATTTTTGTAAGTCAATACAAGTACACATTATTTTCTCCACCCAATTGTAGTCCCCTACTGTGACATCCTTTTCTCCCAACCAAAAATAAATCTTAGCAATTATATTAGTCAGTTCAGGCAGTTCCAAGGAAATACTATAGATTGGGCAACTTAAACCACAGAACTTTGTTTTCCCCCAGCCCCGAAAGTGGAAGAAGATAGCATGGTGGCGCTCTTTACGGAGTCTTTATTTGTAGGATTTTATTTTGGGGGCTGGGGAGATGGCTCAGCAGTCAAGAGCACTGACTGCCCTTTCAGAGGATCTCAGTTCAGTTCTCAGCACCCACATGGTGGCTAACAGCCATCCAGTTCTGGCCTCTATGTGCATTGCACACACGTGGTGCACTTACATACATGTAAGCAAAACACTCATACACTTAAAAATAAATCAGCCAAAAAATTTTAAGATTTTACTTTTTAAAAAAAATTATGTGTATATGTGTGTCTAAGTGTGGGTTTGTGCATGTGAGTGCAGTGCCTGTGGACAGAAGAGGGTGTCAGATCCCTTGGAATGGGAGTGAACCATCTGAAGCGGGTGTTGGGAACTGAACTTGGGTCCTTTGTAAGAGAAGTGTGCAGCCTTAACCACTGAGCCCCAGCCCAGCACGGAGGGGTTCTAATGAGAGCTCCCTTCCTGGTTTGCAGAGGCAATCTTCTTACTGTGCCTTGCATAGTGGAGAGAGGCTTAGTAAGCACTCGGTGTTTCTTCTTATAGAGGCACAAATCCCATCAGGAGGACCCACTCATATGGCCTCATCTAACCCCAATTATCATACTTCCCAAAGGTGCCATCGCCACATCATCACATTGGGGTTAAGACTGCAGCACATGCATTTTGAGTGGAACACAAATGTCCAGTCCCTAATAGAACTTTTTCCCATTTAACACAGAACACTCCTCCTTTCTTTCTTCTCCACAGCTGCCAGTGTGCTGTTGTCTCACCACACACTCCTCATGTGGAACTGGGGAAACGCAAACTCTTCTTAATTATTCCTTGTTAATAGGATCTTCGGAAAGAAAAGAGGAGTTGAGTCTCAGAGATCGAAAGCTGGTATTTCTGAGGACATAAACTGGAATTACACTCTGATGACTGTTAGAAAAGTATCAAAGTAAATCAATAAGTGTATTTTCATTAGCATAGCACTTGAATCTCAGATTCCATTTCTCTGAATCAGACACAGCTGAGATGTCCTAAGATGAAGGCGTGGCTGTGCTTGGAGATGAAAATTGTATTAGCAAAGTCATATAGCTATGAAATATATTTCTAAAATATTTTATTTATTATTTTTATTTTATGCATATCAGTGTATTTGCCTACATGTGTGTAAGTATACCTTTGTCATGCAGTGTCTGCAGAGGTCAGAAGAGGGTGTCAGATCCCCTGGAACTGGAGTTACAGATGGTTGTTAGCTGCTATTGTGAGTGTTGGGAGTCAAACCCAGGTCCTCTGTAAGAACAGCCAGTGCTCCTAACAGCTGAGCCATCTCTCCAGATCCATGACATGTAATTTTGATATGCTTTTGCTTACAAACAATTGTCAACTTATCCCGTTATTGGCCAAGGATGTTACATAGACCATTCTAAACATGTTTAGTGCATATTTAAGATCTGAGAAAAGTATTGGATAGAAAAATCTAGCAGTCTCTATGAATAAGGTTCAAATGGTTATTCAGTCCAGAAAAATGAAAGAACTAAGAATAGAGAAAAGGTACGGCTGCAAAATACTTACGGGTAGCCCCACAGGAAGCAGAGCAGGCTGAGTGCTACTGTGGCAGTCTTGACTGTCCTGCCTGAAGGGAGAGAAGGCACAGGAGACAGAGAGAGTGAAGGCAGGAACAGAGCAGGGCATTCTGAAAGTACTGCCTGCCTGGATTCAGGGGAAGGGAGGGAGAGAAGTTAGGGATGGAACCGGTTTTCAAACTTAGGTGATGGGGTATCAAAGCAACACTTAGCTAAGACAGGGAGGAAAGTGTTTGAAGTGAGGTAAGAGCTCATTTTAATGTTCAATACATTGTGTTTGGGTGCTAGTGAGACTTGTAGGTTAAAATTATGAGCAAACATTCATCACTGAAGAGAGGAAGAGAGGAGTGAGACCTGTGGGTGGTTTCAAAGAATGTTTATGAAAAGAAGACAAGGTGGGAGAGAAATGGCAGAGTGATGGAGACTACTCCCGTTCACAGTAGAAAGAGAAGGGTGATCACTGAGAAGAGAGAAAAGTGGTCAGGGGAAGAGGAGGTGAACCAAGATTACAAGATGGTAGGAAAGAAGAATGTCGTTTACAGCAGCAGATGCTAAAAAAGAAAAACAATGTTATGGACCCTAAATGGTATTTTAGGAGACAGATGTCAAATTTTAAGATACTGAATCAGGAGTTGAGTGGAGATTAAAATAATGAAATAGTTTATATTTTCAAGTTTTGAGAGGATTTTGAAGAAGAAAGGCAGGCATTTAATGGAATCATTCCATACTGACACTCCACTTTAGAATAATAGACTTCCCCTCACTTGCCCTCATTTGAGGGTACCTCGAGGGGTGGTCTTGTAAATGGATGAGTCAGTGGAGAGAGATGTGGTGGAGAATAACTGAAGATGGAAAGAGAAGTTGAAATAACAGGCAGTGAAAATTTCCTAAGGAGGTGGAGGAAGGAAGAATTCTATGCATAAGAAAAGTAGGGACACCTCTACTTGGGGATAGAAGAAAACGTGATGCACAGAGACAGGGATGTTTGGAGGGAAAAAGAGAAGGATTCAGAGCTAAAGATCAGATGCTAATAGAGGTGACCTTAAACCGAGGGCTTGCAAGGGAAATATGAAACAAGTGGGGGCACAGATGACGCTGATGCAGAAAGTGAAGATACTGGTGTGCCACCCAGTCACAGCTCCCCAGATCTCCATGTGACGCAGGGGTCCTCCTACTCCCGGAGTGGTGAGAAGACACTGAACCACTGGAGATGAGAAAGGGTTCAAGGTTGTAAATGGCCTAGTACAATGCTAAGGAGAGTTCATGCACCATACAATCCAATTCACAAGTCTGCTTCAAGCCCTCACTGCACAGGGAAGCAGAGCACAAGGCAATCTGTTAGGAGAATGTGTTCCAGCGGGACAAGATGCCCTGCAACATTCATACAGTAAAGATGTCCACTTTGGTCCAGCCTCCAAGAATATATTCAAGTATTCATCACTTTCTTCTTTCAAAAATTTGCGGGTTAAGAATTATATTTATGAGCTGGGCACAGTGGCTCATGTCTGTAATCTCAGCACTCAGGAAGCTGAGGTAGGAGGATCATGCATTCAAAACCAGTCCAGTCTACATAGTATGACTTTGACTCAAAAACAAAGCAAGGGGGACTGGAAACATGGCTCAGCTGTTAAAAGCACTAGCTAGCTACTCATGCAGAGAAACTGAGTTTGGTTCCCAGAACCCTGACAACAGCTAACAACTGTCCAAACTCCAGTTCCAGGGTATCCAATGCCCTCTTCTGGCCTCCACAAACATTTCAGGCACATGGTGCACTTACAAGCAGGCAAAACAGTCATACACATAAAATAAATAAATAAATAGATAGATAAATAAAAATTTAAAAGGAACTGGGCATGGTGTGCACAATTGGACCATGGTGAGTCACATTATCTCAGAATCTCAACTTACACAAACAAGAGTTTTCTGATTGATAACACCCAAATGCAAGATCTGGAGAGTTGTTCAGGGATGTTTGGGTTTGATGGCAAGAACACTTTTCAGGACCTATGATCTGTTCAATTAAGTGGGCATCATCCTTGTTAGACTAGAGAGAAGTATAATAAGTAGAAATAGTAACATTTACTTTCTATAAGATGCAGTAGGGACAATAGAACTTCAGTTAATTAACACAAAGGGTAGAACTGGTTCAAAGAGCCAGGAGACTAGACTCAGAATGTCAGCTGAGATACCAGGAGTTCCAAGTGGGCATGTTTTCTGGACAGCTTATCCCGGAAGAGAAGCCTAGTTTACTTTTCTTTACCAACTCTTTTTGTTTCCTGCTATCTCATACACTGCAGCTCTAAGCTTTGTACTTTAATTTGTTCTTGTTATTTTGGGGTGCGTATGTGTGCATGTGTGTTTGTGTATATTTGTACATGTATGTATGTGTGTGCCTATGTGTGTGTGTTTGTGTGTGCATGTGTATGTGTGTGTGCTTGCATGCATTCGTGTATGTGCATTTGTGTGTGTCTTTGTGTGCGTGTGTGTCTGTGTATGTGTGCATGTGTCCTTGAGTGTGCGGTTGTGTGCATGTGTTTGTGGTATGTGTGTTTGTGTGTGTGTGTGTACAGATTCATATGGAGGCCGGAAGTTAATGTTGCTTGTTTTTCTTGATCTCTCTTCCCTTACTTTTTGAGGCAGGGTCTCTCACTGAACTTGGAGCTCACCAATTCAGTTAGAAAAGCTGTCCAGACAGCCTCAGGGACCCTCCTGTTCCTGCTTCCCCAGTGTTGGGATTACAGGCAAATCTGATACTTCTGGCTTTTTCAGTGTGGGTTCTGGGGATCAAACTCAGGTCCTCATGCTTTCATGGCAAGCACTTTATTGACCTAGCCATCTCTCCAGCCCCATTACCTCAATTCTTTTTAAATTAAATTAAAATTTTACATTGATTGTTTTGGGACAGGGTTCTACTATATATTCCTGGCTGGCCTGGAACCCATAAATACCTGGCCTGCCTCTCTTCTGAGTGCTGGGATTAAAGGCATGTGCCACCATACCCTTCCTTCCTTCCTTCCTCCCTCCCTCCCTCCCTCCCTCCCTTTGTATTCCTGGCTGGCCTGGAACCCATAAATACCTGGCCTGCCTCTCTCCCTCCCTCCCTCCCTCCCTCCCTTCCATGTGTGTGTATGAGTAACTGTGTATGTATGTTGGTGCACATGTGTCAAGGC
Source organism: Nannospalax galili (assembly GCF_000622305.1). Taxonomy (NCBI): domain Eukaryota; kingdom Metazoa; phylum Chordata; class Mammalia; order Rodentia; family Spalacidae; genus Nannospalax; species Nannospalax galili. Next base: position 6,918,211 of record NW_008360332.1, read on the forward strand.
ACCCATATGAAACTCAGAGGACAACTTGTGAGAGTCTGTTCTTTCACTCTATCATGTGGGTCCTGGTGATTGAACTCAGGTCTACAGGCTTGGTGGCAAGTTCCTTTACCTGCTGAGCATTCTTGCTGGCCTTGTCTCAATTCTTACAGCCTGTGTGTGAGGCATGTATAACGATCCCCATTTGACAGGGGAGTCAGTTCCATGAAGTGACCAGGAGCATACAAGTTGATGGGCAGGACTCAGAAGCTGAGCAGCTTTGTCTCCGTTTCTGTTCTTTCCAGTGCCCCACAATGTCCTACTTGTTCAAGAAGCTTCTCTGTGTGATAATACAGGAGAATGCTCTAAAATCTCTATTTGTTGACTGAAAAAATGTGAAAATGGGCTCAAATATTAATAAGGAAGATTTACATTACAGAGAATATTTTGATTACCCCAATTATGGCATTAAAATAGTAATTGAAAAAAATAAATGCTGAGTGTCATATAAGTGAGAAATTTTGTGAAGGGGGCAAGTACAGCCAAGCTCCTGTTTCAATTATGAAGACTCAGTGAAACTCAGACAGACCTGAATGAGCGAGCTGTGTTCAGCAGGGGAGACCTGACCTCACTTCTTAGTGTCCTCACTGGGTCATCAGGCCTCGGGATCTGAGATCTCCTTAGTGGGCTATTGATAGCCTTTGCTCATATTGTGAACACTGTGACTAGAAGACTGGGTGACAATCTCAGTGGTGTTTGAAATGAGCAAACAGTTGTGCTGTCTGCATAGCACACTTTTGTATAAGTAAGCCCTATCTTTGTAGAAGTTTAGCTGAAAGATAAGACCAGTGTATATGTTAAGGGACATCTTGTAGTAAAATCCTAGAGTCCGTGGAGCTGGAGAGATAGCTCATGATTTACACTGACTACCCCTGCAGAAGTTTAGTTCCCAGCATCCACATGATTGCTAACCAGTAGGCAAAATAATCACATAAAAAATTGTGAATGACAAATCTATTTTGTCTGATTTTCCTTTCCCTTTTAAAGACATTTTCACTATTACATTTATGTGTGTGCTCATGTATATGTGTGTGGTGTACACATGTGTGTATGGCATTTGTGAGGTCAGAGGAGAACTTGCATGAGTCAGTTCTCTCCTACTGTGTGGGTCCTAGGGATTGAACCCAAGTCCTCAGGGCTGGCAGCAAGCACCTTTACCTGCTGAGCTTCCTTGCCTGTGCTGTGTTATATCCATTTTAGTCATTTAGCCATTTTAATGGACTTTGAGTGCTTTGGGTATATAAACTGTGTCTTAATCTTTTCTTCCTAGAATCTGATATATGTAAAGTTTGGACCATGATATGTGGGGCTGCATTATGACTTCTATCCTGAACTTGTGCCTTTGTAGGGTTCTTCCTCATTAAAAAGAGTATTTTATGATCATATCAATTAAAGGTAAATAGACTATTATGCAAATGGTACTCAGCAGCAGTGGGTTTCCCTTCCATGGATTCAACCAGGGGCAAACTGAAATAACTTTCAAAAATTGTGTCTATGTGGGGCTGGAGAATTAGCTCAGTGGTTAAGAGCACTGACTGCCCTTGCAGAGGACCCGAGTTCAAGAGCACTGACTGCTCTTGCAGAGGACCCAGGTTCGATTCCCAGCACCCACCTGTTGGCTAACAGCTGTCTGTAACTCCAGTTCCAGGGGATCTGACACCTTCTTCTGACTTCTGAGGATGTTGCATACATGGGTACATTTACACATATGCAGGCAATACACTCCCACACATAAAATAAAAATAATAAATACAATATTTTAAAAAATTGTACCTATGTTGAACATGAGTAGACTTTTTCTTTGTTATTTGCTAAACAATACAGTGTAACAAACAGTAACTTAGCATTTGCATTGCACTAGGTGTTATCAGTGATCTAGAGACTAAAGTGTACAGGAGGGTATACAGAGATTTTATTCAAATCCTACAGCACTTCATGTAAGGGGCATGAGCACATGGAGTTGAGTATCCCAGGGAAGTCCTAAAACCAATCCCCAAGACAAGGAGGGATGCATGTTTGTTTTTCCTTCTGATTTTAAAATAAATTAAAACATTTTCCTAAGTTCTTATAAATATTATGGCCCCAGGGGCTATATTTACCTTTCCTATCATTTTAGTCCATTTTCTGATACTATAACAAAATACCACAGCCTGGATAATTTATTGAGAATAGAGGTTTATTTGGCTCATAGTTCTCCAGGCTGGGAAGTCCAATGCTATAGCATTGATAAGTTGGTGTGGAGGCATGGTTTCAAGCTGTGATACAACACATGAGAGAGCAGGCAAGCAATCCACAAACCTACTCCTGCTGTAACCAACCCATCTCCTTGATGAGAACATTAATCCATTCAGGAGGTTCTGCCCCAGTAACCTACTCATCTCTTGAAGTTCCCGTCTCTTCATGCTATAGCAACAATCAACTTTCAACAGGAGTTGGAAGGGGGGGACCTTTGAACCATATCACCTATGGACAAGTCATCCCAAATATGTGTTGGATATATATATTTTTGAGAGCGTGAACCGAGTAAATGACTCAGAGTTAACATTTACCCAGCAGTAATGATTCTTTGAACTTCTATTTTGGAAGGACTTTTAGTTTAAAACATTTTTCAGAGGCAACCAATTAATAAAATCACTGTAAAAACACTGATATTCATTTAATTCAAACCCAACTATTGAAACGCTATACTATAAACAAAATTAAAACTCAAGAGCAATGTAGAAGATTGTCCAACTGACAAAATCAATATTTTTCAATAATATCAGAGGTTGCTGTAATATTGAACAAATACAGCACACCTTCTAAATGGTGAAATCCTAATATTTTCTTTATAAAAGTCCGACATTCCAAGGGAGTCAGTTCACAAGGTGGGTACTTTAAAAACACAGGCTTGTACTGGGACCACAAGGTTCCTGAGTAGACTTAGTTCAACATGTACCTGGAGTGCCAGAGCCATGACTCTCCAAAGGATTGCTATTGGAGCTCAGCATCCCCTCACTGTTGTTTCCAGAAACGTCTTTTGTAAATGGAAAATAGATTGATGAAATCTTAGGCATAAATAAATGTTACTGTATATAATAATAAATTAAAATGCTGTCATTTACAAAGAAAGGTTTACTGGCTCGCTGTGCCATTTCTTCTAGTAATCCAATGCCTGGTGTTTAATTTACAGAATCAAATGCAGAAGCCAGTTATTTAGTTCCTAGTGTGGTAAAATTGGTTGTCGTAGCTATGTTTTGGGAGGCGACCAGACTGACAACCAAAGACTTAAGATGTAGATGTCCTATCTGTGTTGTTCCCCCACTTCCAAATGCAATGAAGTGTTCAAAATAGGAGAAGGCATCTTGGTATTGTATGAATGGAGCTGTGTGAATGAAGATTAATAGCCAGATCATAATTCACATTCACTCTTCTAAAAGGATATCATACATATAAAGTCTTACTAGTATTTATGGGATGGGCATTTACCAGAACAGCTCTTAAAGGCTGTGTAATAAAATTGCATTAAAGCTGCCTAAATTAATTAACCATCATAGATACTGGAATGGATTCAGCTAATGGCTGTGCTTCCCAGAGAGTGCCCTCTTTGAATAATAGCAACAAAAATATAAAGAAAGTAATTACAGTTTTCCTCCTCTTTTTACAGACATCTAGCTACCTGCAGGCCAGGTTGAGGAGAGAGACTGTCCACACTCCAGTGACCGCAGGAAGGGAGAGCTCGCCGGCTGGTCACACACCCTAGCTTCTCCTTTCCAAGGGCAAATGGGCTGCGTCAACAGCTGACACATCCGCTGCCTTCAGAACAGAAAACCAGTCTAGAGTTTCAGGCTTATCTCCTGCATTGCATTCCCAGATGGGTAGGCTTTGCCAGACCCTTGAAAGGCCTCTTACTGAGGGAGAGGTGAAGATCCCAAAGCACTGGGGACCTGGGAGGGGATTTGTGTTTGGCATGGGGCAGGATCTGGCTCAGCTGCTTGCCATTGCTGGCTGACTCTGGAGATGAAACAAGGGCAGAAGGAGAGGACATCAAGGTCATTTGGTCTACCTCAAGTGGGCAGGCAGAATAGCATCTGTACACAGTTGAACCCTTTAGGTGTCTTGGGAGGCAGTTACTAGTTACACAAAGTCATATTAAGAAACTGGGCAGATCTAGGCAGTGGACCCATAAGTCATGGTTATTCAACTTGCTGTTCCATCAGAGCAGCCCCCTGGCCTTCTCACATGCCCTAACTGGTCACTGTCTAGCTCACTAGCAGTGCCAGCAGAGGGCAGCCGGGGAAAGGAAAGAAGTCCAAGAGTCGAAGAGCTCCAGTCTTCTGAACAAGTTAAGGCAAATTTCCTGGGTTACTTAGAGCAACAGAGGTCTCCCCAATAGTCCCCTACTCCACCCATGCACGTCTGTATTAGTATTTCTAGTTCTTAACTCTTCTCACTCAAAGAATGAACAGGATGGTTTAGAAAACACACACACACACACACACACACACACATACGCATGCGCGTGTGTGCACGTGCGCGTGGGGAGGGGGGTCTATAAAGCCATTATAGCTATCTCTTGCCACGTCATGGGATGGGGGAGTTTTAGATGTTAAAGCTGACGATGGTATTACCAGGTTAAAAGCATAATCTTCCCTCCAGACTTTTAGGTTGTGCTTTATTAAAAATATCTGGAGGAGGGATGTTGAGATAGTTTAGCAGCTAAGAGGCTTGCCAAGAAAGCCTGGTAATCTGAGTTCAATCCCCAGAATCCGTGTAAAGAGGAAGGAGAGAACCAACTATACAAAGTTGTTCTCTGGCCTCCACATCTGTGCTGTGGCATGCTTACATGTGTACACACACACACACACACACACACATGCACACACACACACCACAGTAATTATAAATCCTTTAAAATTCAGAAGGAATATTATTTCAACTGTACTGGAAATGACAGTAATAATAAATCCTTTAAAATTCAGAAGGAATATTATTTCAACTGTACTGGAAATGTACAGACATTTTTCTTATCACTGTTCCCTAAACAGTACATAACAAATATGTATGAGATGGTGTTAATATGCAACTGCTATACCATCTCACACAAGAGACTTGAGAATCCTCAAGGTTGGGCACCCCAGGGGGGTCCTGGAACCCATCTCCAGAGGGCTCAGAAGGGCAGCTGTGTGAATTGAAGTGAGCAGTTAGTGCAGAAAAGTGAGACTCACCCAGGGGACAAATGTAATATTTGAAAATTTCCAGAACATGTGTCAGTGGCAGGTCAGAAAGAGGACTTGCCTGTGCCCAGGTAGACTCTGGCAGATGGATAGATATAGGAAGGGTCTCCCTGGCTCAGTACCAGACCTTTGTGGCAGTCAGTTGGAGTACAGGAGCTGGGCAATTCAGGATTGGCTGGCATTCCAAGGGGGAAAATATTCAGTATCTTTCCATCTCATTCATTAAGGTCTGTGTGACAACGTCATGAGCAATCTACTGCCGGGAGGTCTTCATCAGATAAACAGGGCTGCAAAATTCAGGGCCAAGGAATGTGGGCTGGAGAGGCACTCCCAGCGCCAGCTGCTACCTGAACACCCTGCGCTGGCGGGGACCCAGGGGGACAAGCTCAAACCAGGATCCTCAGCGACCAAAGGCAACAGCGAAGCACTTAATCCTGAAATAAAGAGTAATTGCTTCTGGCTTCAAGAATAAAGGAAAAACAGGATCAGCCTTGGCTAAATTAGCCTTTTTTTTCTTTTTTCAAAACAACCATGCTGAAGACCAGATTCTGAAACCTTGCTTGGTATTTGAAAATATGAGAAAATGAATGTTTTCTATCAATATCATTTAAATCCACCCAGGGGTATCAATGCAGAAGAACACTTGAGTAAAAGTACATTTTGATTAATATGATTAAATCGGATAGGTTTACCTTTAGCTGTAAGGAATGGCATCTCAAGGGTAACTTTGCCTGAATATAATTTTAGAATACCTGTCTGAAAAATACCTCTTTGGTTTTAAATTTGCAGCATTTCCCACTGAAAAGCCTTGAGCAAAGGCACCAGAACCTTCCTTTCAGTACAGATGAAGTTGCAACTGAGAAATGGGGGAGGGGGCGGCGGGATGGATGGGAAAGACACTGTTCTAGTATATTCTTGTGATAGAATTGTGCTCTCTGCAGAAAAAAAAGAATTCATAAAAATCCATACAGGAAGAGCTACAGGTTTAAATGATTGTTCCAAGGAACTGAAGATGACTTTAACCTGCAATCAAATAACTAATATTTCTATTTTTATTTATCTCTCAAGGGGCTATAGATGGCCAATGCCAGATGGTCTATGTACAATATCCGTTTTACTTAATCAAGGGACCAAGGGTGTTGATTAAAAACAGAGCAAGAGAAAGAGAAAAACAAGTCTCCCCTTTCAAGTTCCAATTTTTAAATGATATATGTTCATTTAGAATTTCTGTAACAGCCTCATAATGACATAGAAAGAACTAACTAAAATACATCTTATCCTCTCAAATCAAAGTTGCTTTGCATCCTATTGAGTCAAGGCAAATCAAACTCTACACAAAATAGCAGTTTCATGTGGTTTAATTTAATACCTTAAGCCCCCATAGGAATATCGCCAATTCTAACCAGCAAGAAATAAAACCCAGCAAAGATTAACATTATAAAACGAATGCAACACATACCTTCTTCTTTCAGGTGCTAATGTAGAAGACATTCCACATAAAAGAACAAAGCCTAATTAGAGGTATTGCTCACCCATTGTGTTTTCTGCCATAATTCAAAACAGAGAAAAGAGATCCTTGTACTACAAGTTAATTGATGAATGATGATTTAACCCAAGAGAACAGACTTGGGACTCTGACAACTGCCTGTCATTTCCCACAAACCCAGACCATTGAAGGGTGAAAGGCCAGCCACTGACCAACAGCTTGACACACAACTGTCAAGAAGATGAGATGTTATTTAAATGAAAATTGTCAGACAGCCCTGGAGGTTTTAAAACAGAAAACAAACCCAGCCATAAACTAATCTTAAGAAGGCCAAGAATGGTACTGTGCTTTGCTAGTGTGGAGCCCTCTGCCAGGGAGCCCCAAAGCCACAGCATTTCCAAAGATGCAGGACACCAGTATTACTAACACTAAAAAGAAGGAAAAGGGAGGGGGGAGAAGGAGGGAGAGAGGGAGGGAGGAAAAAAAGAAAAGGGCAATCCTTCCCACTCCAGTGCTCTCCTAACTCTGCTCAGAAAGGATGCTATTAAGATGGACTCTGGCTGGTGAGCTGGCTCAGTGGGTCAGGTGCTTACAGTCAAGTCTGATGACCTGAGTTCAACCCTGGGATCCACATGGTGGAAAGAGAGAACAGACTCTTGCAAGTTATCCTCTGACCTTCACACATGTGGCATGTCACGTGCATGCCTCCATACATGCATAAAATAATTTTTTAAAATCTTTAATTTTTTTAAAAGATGGTCCCGACTGTCTTTTTCATATGGAGCATGAGTCACGTTAACAAGGTTTTCGTCTTCATTCTACTTTCATTTTCAAATTCATTTCTCATATTTTTCTTTTTGGTCTTTTTGAGATAGGGTCTCCCTGAAGCCCCAGCTGGCCTGGAACTCGCTATATAGACCAGGCTGGCCTTGAACTCATAGAGATCCACCTGCCTCTGCCTCCTGAGTGCTGGGATTAAAGGTGTGCACCACCATGCCCAGCTGATATTTTCTATTTTTATAAAATACAAAAATACCTGGGGGCTCAGAATGTAGCCCAGTGGCCGGGTGTTTGACCCGAGTGTTTAGAGAGCTGGATTTGATGTGACCACAGGGAAACAACAATGGGACAATGGGAAAGTACAGCAAGACCATGTCTACAAGATTGAGTCATTGCACACAGGTGATTGGGAAGCACATATTTGTGGTAAGATGCGGACTATAATTTCAACTCAAATATGACACTGATTTAAGATAATCCCAGTTTTCTACATGAAAAATTTAAAAAGTAACATGATTAACAATCAGAGTACCATGAAAACAAGCAAATCTCTTCTGCTCCAGATATTGCATTTATTTTTATTTTATGTATATGAGTGTTTTGCTTGCATATGTGTAAGTGCGCTCATGCATACAATGCTGGTGGTCAGAAGAGGTTGTTGGATCCCCTGGAACTAGAGTTGTGGATGGTTGTTAGTCACCATGTGGGTGCTGGGAACTGAACCTGGGTCCTCTGCAAGAGTAACCAGTGCCCTTAACCACCAAGCCATCTCTCCAGCCCCAACTCCAGATTTTTATTATATTTTATTTATTTTATGTGAGGGGCTGGGGAGGTTCATGTGTAGGTCAGATAACTTGTGGGAATCAGTTTTCTCTTTCCATCATGTAGGTCCTGGAATTGAGTTCAGATCATCAGGCATGGTGGCAGGTACCTTTACCCACTGAGCCATCTTGCCAGCCCCTGCTCCAGAGATTCTGAATAAAGACCCATTCTTCGGCATTTCAACATGCTTTTTGGATCTATTGCTAGACAATGAACAATTCTAATATAGTTTTCAGCATCTCCCTGGGTGGACTAACTTCTAAAGGCCTTACACTTTTTTTCTAAAAACAAGGATCTCTTCAAGTAGCACGTCTACAAAAGAGATGCTGAATGAGAGTTTTTGGAGGTGGGGGCTTAGAAGGAATCTTCCTATGTAGCCAAGGCTAATCTCAAACTCATTCCATAGGTAAGGCTGGTTTTGAGTTAGTGGTAATCCTCCTGTATCAGCCTCCTGAGTGTTACGATTACAGACATGAGATAGCACGTCCAAATTTTGTACTATGAGATTTTAAAATACAGGTATCAGTGTTTTTGTTCTTCCTGGCCCCTTGCCACTGTTTCCCTTCTTCTCTGACTTCCTGCTCACCTCTGTCCCAGTGTAAATTTTAGAGAAATTCTAGTGACAGGACATTGAGACTGTATGCTGTAACAATGACTTCCCTGAAGGATTGCCTCTCTCAGCCCACCAGGAAGGGGATCTAAAGGACATAGCATAGTATGTTTGGGAAGTACAGTAGCCAGAGAGGAAGCATGAAGCTTCCAGAATTTCTCCAATAGCAACTCCCTTCAATTTCTTTAAAATAAAATAGAATATTTAAAGTAAATATGGTGTCAGGCATGGTGACATGTGCCTTTAATTCCAGCATGCAGGAGGCAGAGGCAGGCAGATCTCCATGAGTGTGAGGCCATCCTGGTCTACATACTGAGCTCTAGGCCAGCCGGAACCACATAGTAAGATCCTGTCTCAATTTTTTTTAGAGTAGAAATGATAAAACTGTGGTGAGACTCCTACATAGAGGTACAACCACAGTGCCAACATCTGAAAAAGTTAGGGGAGAGGAAGTCTAATTTTGTAAATTTTTACACAAGTTGTGATAGACTATGAAGTCATAGTAGACTGTGCAGAGCTAAGGATGTCTTTTTCCATCCCTAGATCAACTATTCAAAAACCAAAACCAAAAAGGGACAAGAACTTGTGAGGGAGTAGAAGTGACATGAGCGGAATTGGAAGGGAACTGAGAGGGGCTGAAATAACAGATACAGTGATCACTTATGAAATTCTCAAAAAAGATTATATTTAAAAATTTTTTTAAGTGAAATAGGAGTTGGGGCTCTAAATTGGCAGTTAAGAGCTCTAGCAGCTCTTACAGAGGACCTGGGTTTGGTTTTCAGGAGAGAGGACCTGGGTTTGGCTTATCACCATCTGTAACTCCAGGGACTCTGATGCCCTCTTTTGCCCACTGTAGACAATGTGTGCATGCAGTCCATATACATACACGCAGATGAACACTCATACACATAAAATAAAAATAAATATCTAAAAGGTGCTAATACTTATCTTTAAATTTTATTTATTCTTATTTTATGTGTATGAGTGTTATGCCTGCATGTGTGTAAGTGCACCTGTGTTGTTCAGGGCCTGTGGAGAACAGAAGAGGGTGTTGGATCCCCTGGAACTGGAGTTATAGATGGTTGTTAGCTGCCATGTGGATGTGGGATTAGAACCCAGGTCTTCTGCAAGAAGAGTAAGTGCTCTTAACCACTGAGCCATCTCTCCAGCCCCCAAAAGTGCTAATATTTAAAATAAAATAAAATAAGAGAGATACAGTTTTTAAACCAATATAGGGGTTAAAATTGATGTATTACTAATATTTAAAATACATCTTTTGGGGACTGGAGAGATGATTCAGTAGTTAAGAGCACTGGCTGCTCTTGCAGAAGATCCAGGTTTGAGTCCCAGCACCCACATAGCAGTTAAGAACCATCCGTAACTCCAGTTCCAGGGGAATCCAATGCCTTCTTCTGACCTCCGTGGACATTGTATGACATGGATACACTTAAACACATGCAGGAAAACCACTCATACACATAAAATAAATTATTTAATTAATTAAAAATATGTATCTTTTATTCTTTGAAAGTTCCATACAGTTATATGATGTATTGATCATATCGATCTACCACTACCTCCCTTCAACCTCCTCTAGTGCCCCAACCCCATCCCCCTCCCAGCCTTATGTCCTCTTTTTATTCTTATGTTGTTTTTACTATTAATAGCCCCCTGAGTCCAAGCAATGTTGCTCATATGTACATGGGTGTGTACTGCTCATACGCACATGCATGTGTGGCCATCCAACTGGGGCATGAGCAACCTAGCAGTGACCACACCACCAAAGAAGAGTGACCCTCCCTCCTTCAGCAAACGTGAGCTGCCAATAATTCCTCAGATGGGGTTGGGCCTCGGGAGCTTCTCCCTCATCCATGTTGGAATCTTGACTGGCTTGATCTTGTGCAGGCCTTGTGCAGGTAACCACAGCTGCTATGAGTTGATGCATGCCACAGCCATATCATGTCCAGAAGTCAGCATGTCACCACTCTCTTCCCACCCACTGGCTCTTACATTCTTTCTGCTCCCTCTTTCCAGAAGTTTCCTAAGTCTTGGAGTGTGGCAGGTTGCTATAGATGACCCATCCACTGCTAAGCATTCAGAGTTACTTATACTCAGCACTTTGACCAGTTATAAGTCTCTGTATTAGTCACTAACCATTGCAAAAAGATGCTTCTCTGGCTACAAACTTGAGAGACGCATAAACCTATGGGTATAAATATAAATATTTAGAATTCAGTTTGGCATTGTGACCTAAAAGTGGATATTTTTAAATTCCCAACAAATACAAAAGAAGAAAAGAAAATGGGAACAAAGAAACAAGAAAGGAAGGAAGGAAGGAAGAAAAGGGGCCAAAATAAATAGCTGAAAACAAATAGCAAAATGCAGATAAAAACACAACTTCAAAGTTATATTAAGTATGATTGGACTTAATACTTTACCTAAAAGGCAAAGATTATGAAACTGACATAAGAACCAAATCTACACGGTTCATGAGAGATCTTTTAGGTACAAAGGTTTAGAGTAACAATACATTATAAGGAAGAGGATGTTTTCAGTTCTACTCTACTGATCTTTTTATAAATACCACAAACTTGGTCTTATCTTGAATTTAACACTATCTTTAGATGACTGCATATGCACATTGAAATTTGAGAAGCAGTGTGTAGATAGCTCTTAAGGCATTTGGCGATGATGAAAGAAATTCTTTCTTTAATTCTTAAGAATGAGAGAGGAATGTCCAGTTTTAGAAACGAAGGTAAGATTGAATCATGATATAAGGTCACAAAAGTGGACCTGACTCAAGGTCTTCCTGACTCACAAAGTACTGCATTATCTAAGATCTCATTCTATCTTCTAGCTCACATCCTTCCACTTATTCAACTCCTTAAAGACATGGACAATGTCTAATCTAACTTGTTTCTCCAGAGACGTTAACATGGTATTTATTCAGCTCTATTTAGCTTACTTTTTTTTATTGGTCTTTTTTACACAGGGCCACCCTGTAGCCCCAGCTTGCCTGGAACTCACTATGTAGACCAGGCTGGCCTTAAACTCAGAGATTTCCCTGCCTCTGAGTCCCAAGTGCTGGGATTAAAGGTGAGCACAACCATGCCTGCCTATTTAGTTTATTTTAATTGTGTGTTTATGTGTGTGCATGGCACACATGTGGAAGTCAGAGGATGACCTTCAAGAGTTGGTTCTTTCCTGCCACCTTTTGAGATCTGGGCATAGAACTCATGTTGTCAGACTTACACCCAAGTGTCTTACCAGGTGAGCCATCTTGCTGACTTTCATCTTAATTTGGTCAGCTGATGTGGAGCTGCGAGCAACTAAGTGAAGTGGGTGTCCTTAGGGGACAAACTCTTTATAATAACATACTTTCAAAGTGTTCTTTCCTCTCATGTAATTTTTCTTTTGGCTGGGGCATGGGGGTGCACATCTTTGATCCCAGCACTAGGGAGGCAGAGGCAGGTGAGTTCAAGGCTAGCCTGGTCTATATAGTGAGTTCAGGCCAGCTGGGGCTACAGGGAGACCCTTTCTCAAAAACAAACAAAACAAACAAACAAAAAGGCCGGCTGGTGAAATGGGTAAAGATTGCTGCCTAACCTACCTGATGGCATAAGTTCAGTCCCTAGGACCCACATGGTAGAAGGAAAGAACTGACTTCCAGAGCAGTTATCAGACCTCCACATGCATGCCACATGCACACACACAATAATTAAATAAAATAAGAAACTAGGTATTCCCAGAGACCTTCCTGTACCCCATGCTTATGAAGCAAGCTGAGCACACAGAGAAGACTCCCATCTGCCATTATAAGTTTTTAACATGCTCAATGGTTTTGAGGTAAGATGCCCAGAAATTGTCATTTTTCCCTCTTGAGCTGTGATCTTAAACTGAGCATGCTCAAAAATGTAGACCTTAAACTGAACATGCTCAGGAATGTACCTGCCCCTAAAGTGCTTTCTTATAAGAATATGTCTGTGCTCCCCAAATAAGAGCCCATGTTTCTTTCAAGGCCTGACTTGTAATAACTTTAGTGCTCTCATTATCTGTTTTTTTTTTTTTTTTCTTTTTGAGACAGGGTTTCCCTGTAGTCCCAGCTGGCCTGGAACTATCTTCTAGACTCTTACTCACTGGCCTTGTGCTCACCAAGAGGTGAACTTGCTGCATTTAGTTGTGCTTGCCCAACAGTGACCAGAAGCAACGTTCACTGATACACACAGTGCTAGATGCCTCACATGCACCAATTCTCTTAACTCTTGAGAGTGACAACGAAAGGTTGATGGACCAAAATGACCACAAAGCCAGTAGTGTGACTGAGATCCCACATGCTCAGCTGCTGGGATTCTGGTTCCTCGAGGCCCTGCTCAGCATTTGGGAAGGTATGAGTGGTTGGATGCTCTCCTGCCACTTGCTTGTCACTGTCTTTGCCTCCTTCCCAGGGCCCTCATCGCTTGAGCCCGGTGGAGGGACTATTTTACAAGTTACTGTCTCTCGGGGCACCATCACTGCGATCATATGTCCTCTGGCCATGGCCGTCGCTTCCACAGTGCTGAAGTCCCAGAGCCAGGGCTGCTTGGGGGACAGATAGCTTCTTGCTGAAATGCAAACTGCAGTAAGAAGTTTTCACTTGCTTGTTCTCCTCCAGGTTCTTTGAGTGCGGTTCCTGCCTCCCTCACTTTCTTGGCCTCTCTGAAGAGCCACAAGAATGCCCTGAGGGAAGCAGGCTGCTAGAACATGCCTCTGGCCTCCCTGTCCTGGTCACAGTTTGTCCTTCAGCTGACTTCTCATGGTCCACAACTTCTGATCAGACACTGATCTCTCCCTGCTAATGACTAATAGAATAAAGACTCATTACATTGCTATTGCAAGAACATCTTTCATATGTACAGAATCCTATTCATTTTCAAAAATTAAAACCAGAAGTACTAACCAAACAAATTAGCAATTTAAAACTGTCTAGTTTGGTTGGAGTTCTTGCTTTGAAAAAGCTGCAATCTACTGGACCCTGTAGTTGTTCTGTAAAAGCTCATTCATCAATTTGACAAACGCATACCAAGCCCACACAATACAAAATTGTAGTACCAGGTCCTATCCCCAGTGTGTGGAATTCAAGGTAAACAAGATGGCTGCTCTCATGGTACATCCAAAAGAGAGAGACATCAGCTTCAGTTTCTGGTAAGGCAGAAGTAAGCACTGAGAAGAAGGCAAATCCAGATAATAGGATGGGAACTAACAGAAGGAAACATTAGATGGGTACGTGAGGAAAAGTCTCTAAGAAAGTGACATTTGGGTTGGATGACATGTGAAAATGTAGAAAAAGGAGAGTCCAGGCCAGGGGGTGGGCAGTGGTGTGTTAGTGCATTTTTCATTACTATAATGAAATACCTAATGCTTGGTAACTTTATAAAGAAAACAGGTTCATGTATCTTGGAGTTTGGATGTGCAAAGTTCAAGACCAGGTGTTTCCAATGATTTGGCCTCTGGTAAGGGTCTAACATCAGATTACAGATGGAAGGATGAGATAGCTCTTCAAACAGGAAGCCAGGAAGCAATTCAGGGATCAGCTTGCTCTTATAACTACTCATTCGCATGGCAATTCAGGGATCTAATAATGTGAGCTATCTTGATATTTTCCAAGGGCACACATCAATTGCCTAAGTACCTCTCAGTAAGTCCCACCTCTTAAGAGTTCTGTATTTTCCACATTGTCATACTGGGGACCACATTTTCAACACATAAAATTTAACTCAAACTATGTCTAAGCCATAACAAGCACCATTACTGGAATATTATGACCTAGGAAGAGCATCATGGGAATGAGGTCAAACAGGCAGACCAGCCCAGCCCAGAATGCTCTGGAAGGAGTTTGAGTTTTAAATACATTGGGAAGAACTAGATGATTTCCAACAGGAGTGACATGCTGTGGTCCTACCAGGAAAGATCATTTGGGCCACTGTGCAGAGATTAAGGCAAAGGTGACCAAAGCATAAAACCCCATGACCCATTAGGAGTTATTATAACTTAAGGAATGGGTGATGTTCCCATAATTATAGGAAATGAATGTGTGTTCATTGTGACCACCCCCACTGTTGATAGCTCAGTATAGGATATGGATACTCGAGCCACTACATAATAAAACTAGATGACAGAGCCCTGGTCTCAAACCCCATCCCCCCTTTTTTTAAATTTAATGGAGATGACAAGTAAAATTAAAAGGCTTCACAAATAGCAAGGCCTCATTGAGGCAACAGGAAATTGGCAGAGATCAGTAGACTTTCAACAATTTTTTGCAAGAGTAAAATCCTCTCACTTAGCCTATCCTGAATCATCTTGGCACTAAGGAAGAACCAAAGAAATCATCATCTCACCTTTAATCAGTCACATGACCCTGAGTTGCCTGATAAGAATGATGCTTCCTCCTCCCCCACCCACACAGCTCCTATCAAGCCAGAATCCCCAGAGTATGCAAAGCTAGTATTTTTTACCTATAGTTCTCAAATGTTTCTTATCGCATTATCTTAATCTGAATAGCATAATAAGTCTCTTTTATGGCAGTACAAGTCAACAAAAAGGAGCACAGAGAATACAGTGTAAAGAAGGAGCAATCAAGGTAGATGGTGTTCTCAGCTTCCAGGGAGAGAGAAATTCTGAGCTGAATTTTGGCCAGAATGATAAATAAGAAAAAGCAAATATTCTAGAATAGCAAGGCATATAGGGGCTGGAGAGATGACTCAGTGGTTAAGAGCTCTTCCTGCTCTTCCAGAGGACCCAAGTTCAGTTCCCAGCGCCCATGTGGGGTGGCTCACAGCTGCCTATAACTCCAGCTCCACAGAATCTGATGCCACTGGCCTCCATAAGCACCTGCAGTCACGTGCCCATGCTCATACACAGAGTGAATTGCCTGCATGCATGTAAGTGTACCCATATTGTGCCATGCCTGCAGAGGCCAGAAGAGGGCATCCGACTTCCTGAAACCAGAGTTATGGATGGTTGCTAGTCATCATGTAGGTGCTATGAACTAAACCTAAGTCCTCTGCAAGAGCAGCCAGTGCTCTTAACTGCTAAGCCATCTCTCTAGCACCTACAAGTATTTTTCCATTAGGCATATTAAAGAAGGAATGAACAGAGTGGGAAATAGTTGGATATAGAGGCAAAGAACAGGAAAGGATCAGGAAGGACTTCCTAGATTAGTAGCTTGAGAACCAGAACCAACATGGATGGTGTTACTGCTGCTTTTTCATCTGAGACAGAGTGAGAAGTCATGAAGTGGGGAACCGGACATGAGAAATCACTTCTATAGCATTTAGTAATGTATTAGCTATAAACTTAACATGTGTGAGAACTGACATGTAAAAATGATCAATGAGGGGCTAGAGAGATGACTCAGCAATTAAGAACACTGGCTGTTCTTGCAGAGTACCCGGGTTCAAATTCCAGCACTCACATGAGGGATAACAACTGTCTGTAACTCCAGTGCCAGGGGATCTAATGCCCTCTTTCATCCTCCACAGACACTGCATGACATGGGTGCACTTACATGCAGGCATAACACTCATACACATAAAATAAAAATAAA
Organism: Nannospalax galili; assembly: GCF_000622305.1. Taxonomy (NCBI): domain Eukaryota; kingdom Metazoa; phylum Chordata; class Mammalia; order Rodentia; family Spalacidae; genus Nannospalax; species Nannospalax galili. Next base: position 6,934,743 of record NW_008360332.1, read on the forward strand.
TTTTAAAAAGTGATCAATGATAAGACAGATTTACAAAGGTGTAAAATGCAAGCCATATTCAAAATTTAACTATTGAGAATTACCTCCAACACTGAGTTCTTCAGATATTATTAATGTTTGTGAAATCTCTGTGCTTCTGCACATATACCAAGCTAGATACATGAGTGTGACTTATTGGGGTGTCAAAATCTAGCTCAACCAAGGGAGGATTTTTTTTTTAATGGAGGTGAAGAACCCAGGAGAGTAAGAGAAATTTCCCAACAATCTCAAATTAAAACACTATAGTGCTGACGAATGGATAATGAAAATGTGCATATACACAAAGGTGTTCTATTCAGCTGCAAAGAAAAATGAAACCATGAAATCTGCAGGTGAACTGATGAACTGGAAATTATACTGAGTGAAGCCACCCAGACCCAGAAAGACAAACACTGCCCATTCTCTATTATTTGTGGATCCTAGCTTCTAACCTTCAGATTCGAGTACATAATCTGAAGTAACCACAGAAGCCAGGAAAGTAGAAAGGGACCATGTGGGGAGATGGGGAGAAGGAGCTCTAGAGAAGGGATGGGACACAGGTGCTATGAAGGGGAAAGGGGAAAAATGGAGGGAGACTTTAACTGGGGAGGGGGAAGTGGGTAAAACATAAGGAGAGATAACACTAAAGGTGTTTGAAAAGCCATAGGGAGCTGACAGAGATGGTGAATGCCTTTAATATCAGCACCTGAGAGGTAGAGGCAAGTGGATCTCTATGAGTTCGAGGCCAGCCTAGTCTACATAGGGAGTTCCAGACTAGCCAGGGCTGCATAATGAGACCCCCATCTCAAAAAAATTAGGAAGACATATTACTCTATAAGCTTACTTCATATATGTCTTAGCTTTCTATTGCTGTGATAAAAACACTGACCAAAGTCGGGTGTGGTGGTGCACGCCTTTTTTGCCAGCACTTGGGAGGCAGAGGCAAGGCAGATCTCTGTGAGTTTGAGGCCACATAGTGAGTGAGTCTGGTCTACATAGCGAGTTCCAGGCCAGCTGGGACTACAGGGAGACCCTGTCTCAAAAACACCAAAAAAAAAAAAAAAAAAACCTGCCCAAAACCAACTTGGGGACAAAGGGTTTATTTGACTTACAGTATAGTTCATCATCAAGGGAAGCCAAGGCAGGAACTCAGGGCAGGAACTTGGAACACAGACCATGGAGGACCTCTGCTTACCGGCTTGCTTGCCTGGCCAGTGCTCAGCCTAATTTCTTAAATAACACAGAACCACCTGCCAAGGGGTGGCACCGCCCACAGTGGGCTGGGTCCTTGCATACCCAACAATCAAGAAAATGCCCCACAGACATGGCCACAGGTTAATCCAATTCCTCAATTGAGGTTCCCTCTAATCAGGTGTATCAAGTTGACAACTAAAGCTATCCAACACGATATATATTATATACACATAGTTTAAATGGAGTTATACCATACCGGGCAGTAATGCTTCCTATAAGATCCATAGACTAACAAAAACTCCAGTTCCAGGCATGGAAAACCACTGTTTATTGTTATTGTTATTATTGTTATTGTTGTGGAGGGGTCCAAGAGGTAGCCCCCAAACACTATAGGTATTGCCATCACCCTTGGTTGCCTCCAAGAACTTGAAGGTGAAGACTCTATTGCTGAAGATACCACATACTTCAGTCATGGGACTTAGATGAATTGAGTTGTTACTGACCTGGAAGCCTCCTCCCCGAGGACCAGCTCTCACAGTATCAGAAGCTGCCATGCAAGCTGCCAATGGAGAAAACATCACTAGTCCTATGCAGCTTTAATCCAATCCTAGCCCTTGGCAGGCAGAGTTCAAGGTCAGTCTGGTCTACATAGGTAATTTTGGATCTGCTGGGGCTGGCTACAGGAAGACCTTGTCTCTGAAAAAAAAAAAGATTGAAATCTGAACAATGTGGTCGCCCAAACAAGGCCTGCATAATGACCACACCAGTTGACATGCCAATGTGGATGGGGAAAGTTTCACAAGGCCTGGTCCCTAGGTGAAGACCTACAGGCAATCTGTGAGAAAGGGAGTCTGTTTTCTCCAGGGACAAGCCCCCTGATAGGTTATCCAATGCCAGGTGGCTATCCCTAAACACATGTATATCTAAGCAACACTAAATGGACTCAGTAGGTTGTAGGTGTGTGTGTGTGTGTGTGTGTGTGTGTGTGTGTGTGTGCTGTGATTATGATAATTAAAGAAGGAAAGGTCATGAACTTGAGAACGAGTTGGAGGGGAAGCTGGAGTTGGAGGAGGGAGAGGAAGAGGTAGAAATGATGGAAATGGTGTTCATGTATCAAATTCCAAAAATAAATTTAATTTAAAAAGTACTGTGTTATCTTGCTAGCACTGCTATAACAAGACACCACAGATTGGGTGGATTAAAAAAACAAAAAAAAAAATTGGGGCTAAAGAGATGACTCAGTGGTTAAAGCACTGACTCCTCTTGCAGAGGACCCGGGTTTGATTCCCAGCACCCACATGGTAGCTAACAACTGTCCTGAAATTCCAGTTCCAGGAGATCTGGCTCCCTCTCCTGACCTCTGCAGGCATTGCACAACACAGGTGCACTTACATAAACACATACAGGCAATATACTCATACACATAAAATTTTAAAAAATAATAAAATACCAAAATTTGTTTTCTGATGGTTCTAAATGATGGAATTTCAAGATCAAAGCATCAGAGGTTTGTTTTCTACTGGAGCCTCTCTCCTTGTTTGTAGATGTCCACTACCTATCTTCCTACATGATTGTCCCTCAGCCTGTCTGTTGTCTGTATCCTAAATACCTCTTTTTTTTTAAAGGACTCATTTTATATTTGTTTATGTGTATATGTGTGTCTATGTATATGCATGTACACATGTGTGCAAATGCCTGTGGAGACTAGAAGAGGGTGCTGGATCCCCTAGAGATAGAGTTACAGGTGGTTGTGAGCTGCCCAGCATGGATGCTGGGGACTACACTGAGTCCTCTGTAAGAACAGCAAGCACACTTAACCACTGAGGCATCCCTCACCCCTACTCTCTTCTTCTTATAAGGACACTAGTCATATTGATAGCTGGTCATCCATAGGACTTTAACTTTAATAACCTCTTCAGAAGCCTTGTATCCAAATGAGGTCACATTCTGAAGTATAGGGTGTTAGAACTTCAACATGTGAACTTGGGAATGGGGTGGACATAACTCAATCTAGAACACAAGGGACTGAAAAATGCTGTGAAAAAGTTGCATGCCTGAGAAGGTTAGTGAGTCTCCTCTAAGGCTATGTCTCGTTTCTAGCTGAATGAAATTTTGTAGGATCATTACTCCACAATGGCTTGAACAAGTCTGAGATGATGATTAATTATGAGTCACATGTTCATCCTTATTGTTATAGTCAATGATGAATAGACACAGAAAAAACAGGAGACACCAGAATATATCCACCCTTTTACCACCAAGGTGTCTTCTAGGCTTTGGACTTGAGTCACCGTGCTTAGCTTGCTTTCTGTCAGTCAGAGGGGGTGGGGCGGCATTGAATCATTCCCTTTTCTTTTTTCAGGACAAGTAGCCCTGTGCCAACTGACTCATCTGCCACCATCCTTAACTGTCACAAATGACTTGGGAGCAGCAAACAATCTACCTTGCTATAGGAGAAAGTCAGGAGGAGGAAATCAAGTTCTGTTAAGGACTCTAGAAGATTGGCGTTCTAGCCAAGAGAAAAGCACGTCCTGGGACTGGAGAAATGACTTCACAGAGTGGGGAACTGGGCAGGAGTGGAATGGCTAACAAGGGGACTCACTCTGCTAGCTAAAGATGGAGCCAGGGCTCTCTCCTTGGTTCCTATCCCAGCGTCCTCTTTATTTCGCCACAACTAAGTAGCTGTGGCTTTCATTATTCTGACTAAAAATGTTTCTGGAAGTATTCTTACAAATAACTTGAGGGACCAAGAACGTTACGGTACAGTGGTGAGGACAGAAGGTAAGAAAGCCAGTGTTTGAGTGCCAGCTGTGTCATTTTACTGCTGAGCAGATTCTCATTTCTTAAAAGTCTAATTTTTCCAGATGGTGGAATAGAAGTGATAATAGCACCTACCTCACTAAATGACCCTGTGCACTTTAATAAGGGAAAATATTTTTAAAAACATCGACAATGTTAAACAAATGGTAAACATTCCAAAAGTAGGAGGTGCTATTCATCATAATAACCTAAAATTGGCAGAATTCAAATTTTCCATTCTTATATCTTAAGTAAAACAAAAACGAAATTAGAAAGCAAAAAACAATCATTAGTGAGACATCTTTCCATTTCACAGCTCGGGATGATGACTGTGGAACCCAGAGGTTGGGTACCAGGGCAAAAAGAACACAGCATTGTAGTCAAAGGGTTTCACAACTTCACTGATTGAAACACAGCCTAAGGCAAAACTCAAATCCCCAAGGCAGTGACAGAATAGAAATGGAAGTTCTGGGACACAGAAAGAATAGGAGGAAAAAGAAAGGATGGTATCAAGTCTACAAGGTCAATCAAAGCATTGGTGGGAGGCAGGCATGGGAGAGACCTGTCACATCAGCCTCTTCAACCATGATGGAGCCAAAAGCAAAGAAGAAAGCCCGACCCATTCCCAGGCTGAAGTCAAAGCAAAGGTCAAGAAGGCAGTGCACAGCCACACACACACACACACACACACACACACACACACACACACATGCACACACGCATGCACGCACACACACACTCACACACAAATATCAGTTCCCACCCAGCTTCCAGGCTTGATGACTGTGTTGTTTAAGTTCCCTCTGACTCATCATGGAGGAGGCAGAAGGCAAGAAACTACTGTGTCTATTGTGGATATTGGGGACCAACAAGTACCAGACCGAACAGGCTGAGAAGCTCTGTGGCAATAATGTGGCTGAAATCAGACCTGGTTGAGGAGAGATGTATAGAAAAGATGCTTGGATATTGCCAGCGTAATTCAGGTCATCCAAACGGAAGCACCTAACAAATTGTAAAGATTATCCTTTTCAACACTGACTCCCATAAAGTACCTACTAGTTACTGTGCTTGGCACTTAGGCCCACTGCTATGCTGTCTTTAATCAGTGATTTCTCTAGCAGTTAGGTTCCAAGGCCCCGTTGGAAGGCTATCATTCAAAATTAATGAAGTGTTATTTGTATGTGTCTAATGGTGCACATGGGAACCTTTGGTCTTGGTTGAAGTGATACAATTCCTTGGATGGATATGTCACATAAACGATTTTTACTCAAAAAGGTGTTTATTTTTGCTAGTCTTTATTACTTCAAGGGCCAAATAGCATGAACCAGATGTAAAAGCACAAAGAAATGAATTTACCCACAATGCACATGGCAAAGAAGGAGCCAGAGGAATGGCCATCTGCAGATTTTCAAGCTAAATTGAAGGAGAAAGGTACATTTTGTTCTATGGCCATTTCAGTCCTATGATTTGCTGAAATGGACATCAGTAAGCTACATCCAGCCATAAGCTGTGTTAATTCTTTTCCTACTAACTTCTGGTCTTGTATAAGGGCTGCACTGGGAACATTTGGCAAAGTGATTTGACAGTGTTTGTTTTAAAAAGTGATTAATGTATATAACCCTTGATGCAGTCATTTGCATCATTTTCAGGAATTTCCCTAGAGAAATTCTAACTAAAATATATGAAAATATAAATAAGAGGAACTCTGTCCTATTATTTGAACTAGTGCAAATTAAAAACAATTTAAATGTTAAGTAACATGAACTTGGTTAAATAAATTTTATATATACATAT
>NW_008360332.1:6940564-6946791 GCF_000622305.1 Nannospalax galili
GTTGCCAGATGATACAGGGAAAGAAGGGCTCCCCTCCTGGGGTTCTTAGTTTCATTAATAAAAGAATTTAAGATTGGACTCAGATGGAAGCTTGAAGACAATTTTATTAAAGTTTAAGAGTAAAACTTCCTGGGTTGGCAAGCTGTAAATCTCAGTAACTACTTGGAGGAGGAGAGTGGAAGAGAGAAGGAAAAAAAAATGCCACGTTTAAAGCCACCATGGAGGCTAGACACATGGGGAACTGGTGACCATATGGTAAAGAGGGGCGCTTCAGAGAAAGAGAGTAAAGGAGCCTAGAAAGTCTGAGAAGCCTAAAGCGGTAGGGAAAGCATGCTTAGACAAGAGATAGAAAGAGGGAGAAGTTATGCTTTTCTGGAGAATTTAGAAAAGCAAACAGACTTACAAAGCTACATGGTTGCTGCAGCCAGTGAACAACTGCATTAGGGGGATGGGATTCCGGGCAGGAAAAGTTCACCATCTCATGAATGCACTAGTATTCCACCTATCTCTTAGCCTGACTTAAGGTGAACCTGTCTTCCCAGGATTAGTCCTGTGGCCAGGTGAGGGGCCAAGCTGAACTGGAATGTCTCTGCCTAGGCCAGGGAGTTTTATTCTCTTGGAGTTTTCTCTTAAGGGATTCTTTCTTGCCACTGTCACAGAATCCAGCTAGAACCTATTAATTATGGCTACTTGTATCCATTTCTATCACTTCCATAATAAATCACCTCAATTTTATAGGTGAAAACAACAAACTAATTATTTCAGTTGGCTATATATTCAGTATGGACAGAAATCAACGTATAGGCAGTTATGCTCTTTCTTGTAGCATCTGAGGGAGAATTTCCTTCTTTCCTTATTCAGTGTTGGTGGAATAAAGTTCCACATGATTGTAGGACTGAGGGCTTTGCTTGCTGGCTGCTACCTGAGGGCTGTCCTTACCTCCTAGGGTCCTCTGACTGATTGTGTACACATGTGCCTACCTATATTCAAACAGCAACCCTATTCTATCTATGATGGAGCTTCCACTGAAGCAGCTCTCTTTAAACTGGGGGGAAAGGTTCAGTGATTACATTAGGTAAACCAGAATATTTTCCTTTAATCATATCTCTAAAATCTTTTTTGCTTTGTAAACTAATGTATAAAGAATTGTATTGAGGCTGGGTATAGTAGCACACACCTTTAGTTCTAGCACTCGGGAGGCAGAGGCAACCTGTTCTACATAGCAAGTGCCAGACCAGCTTGGACTGCAGGGAGTCCCTGTCTCAAAAAGACCAAGAAAAAAAAAGAAGAAAATGAAAGAAAAAGAAAAAAGAATTGTATTGAGAAGTCAGAAATAAAGATGATGATCTAATGACACATCTATTTTAAGTTCTGGGGGTGATTGGAACCTAAGATTTTAATATTTTTACTTTTTTGGTGTGTGTGTGTGTGTGTGTGTGTGTGTGTGTGTGTGTGTGCACGCACCATCCACTTTTTTAAAAATATACACATAAGCCAGAGTTCAAGTTGAGGTCAAGGGACAACTTCTAGAAGTCAGTTCTCTCCTGATGACTTGTGGGACCCTTGCGGATGTAAACACAGAAAAATGGCAACATGAAATTAAGTAAAGGTACACAGGCTACTTGGAAGCAGATCTGCCACCAGCGATATATGGTGTCTACACTAATCAACTTCTACCATTTGATAGCTCCTCAGTAAAAATATTTGTTAGCCCCACAGTAAATATATAAAGCATAAAAGGGTATTTATGACCTATTTCAAAAGGAACAAGTGGGATAATGGTATAAAACCAGGAATGAGCCTCAGTTTATTCCTGGTTAGAAGTGTTAGCCATATCCTTAGAGTAAGATACAATGATTTAATAAACTATCATCAGCAATATCCTTCCCCACCAGGAATAATCCTACAAAATGTCACCCAAACATTTTAATGTTGAGCTAAAGTTACCTTCCTGCAGTCAAGTTAGTTTGAATGCAAAAATTCAACCTGAGTTCTCTTTGGAGTGATGTGGGTGTCCATGGCCACTAACTATTAACATGGATCAGTCCTGATCTTGTGACTTGCAGCACCAGGGCACCCTGTGACTTTCTTGGTTAGTCACCAGGTCCAGTGGCCCCTGCCTCTTCACTACCACTCATGTCCTAATTCCCACGACTGTCAGTCCAGATCTGGCCTTGCCTTGTTTTGCTAGAACACTGAGGAAGCTTCTAAATGGTTTCTTGACATTTGACTGTGGGACACAATGCACTTTCTTCATAGGTCAATCTGCACAGGGCTCTGGTATGCTTCAAACCTCCCCAGAGAGGCTCACTATGAAATTGCTTCACACTCATATATCTCTGTGAGTTGGTGAGCATGTCCACTGGCCATTCGTTTCATATAATAAAGTCCCAGAGCCTCCACTGGCCAGCATGTCTGCATAGAATGTCTTCCACTGTTACTCTGCTGCATGGCAGATTCTTGAGCCACCAACAGGCTCAGCCAAGATGCTTTCTCCTTAGTGACCCCATATCCCTGCCACCCCACTGCACCAGTGCACGTTCTTCTTAAGCCTTACTGTGCTATGTTTAGGGTTTGTATGCTGCTTTCTCATGTCTAATAAAAGCAATGCACAGAAGAGTTCTGGCTTGCAGTTTGAAGGGACACAGCACATCATGTGGGGAAAACACGGCAGTAGGATGGAGAGGTCAGCTGGTTACAATAGCAGTTGGGAAGTAGAAAACCAACAGGAAGTGGAGTCAGGCTACAAAACCTCAAAGCCTGCCCCCAATAACCTTCTTCACTTCCTTCAGCAAGTCTCTGCCTTCTAAAATCTCCACAACCTTCCCAAACATGAACATGTGCTGGCGACCAGGCATTCAAACATGTGAACCTGTAACAGAGATATTCCACATTATGGCCATGCCTGAATAAAGGCAGCCTGACCCCATGGCATCGGTTAAAATTAGGAGTGAGCCTGATCTACTCCAAGAACTTGTTCCTTCAGATTCCTCTAACAACTGTCCCCTGGAGCAAATGACTTGTTCTGTAGTTACTGCAATAGTACATCCAGCATGACATGGGGAAGAAATGAGGAGTGTTGTTTTATCAGAGAATTTTTCTTTTCTCACCCTTCCTGACCCAGAACAGCATATACAACCACACACAGCTGTTAGTAGCACTTGTTGGCAACATAAAGAAGGGGTGATTCATTGCTTCCAATGATATTTGATGCTTTTAGTGCTTGATATTTTTATGACACACACATATACACACACACATACATACATACATACACAGACTATTCTAGATCAGAGGCAAGAAAAGGTTATGAGAGATTAAAGCTATATGTTTTGCTTACAAAAGGAATCCAAGTCTTAGCAAGCTTATTTGCATTGTAAACAAGCTGAGATAGTGTTAAATGGTCTCAAAATATAAGATAGACTTTGGTTACAGGGTTAGGTGAGATTCCCATTTGAGGCAGAAGGCATTCCCAGAAAAGCAATTCCCATATGAGCCTATGGGGCATATTTTACATTCAAACCACAACTGGCTTCCTCAGAACTGTTTCTAAAATTGTCTCCCATTCCACTGCTAAATTCAAGGATAGAGATCCAGTTTTAGTTCTTTACTCAATAGCAGTTTCTGGTACATTCTAGACAGAAAAAATTGACAGATGAATTAATAAACTAGAAAGCAGTCTGAAAAGATGGCTCAGTGGGTAAATGTGCAAGCCACAAGCCTGACACCCTAAGTTTGATTCCTAGAACACGTGTAAAATGCTGGAATCAGTGGAGCTTCCCTCTACATCCCAGCACTCAAGATGGGAGGCAGAGGTAGAAGAATGCCTGGAAGCTCAAGGACCAGCTAGTTTGGAAAATGCAGTGCAGTAGTGGAAATGAGATGAGAGGTCCTGCCTCAACATGTTGGAAGGTGAGAACCACCATCTGGGAAGTATTTTTACACTTCTGCACACACACACACACACACACACACACACACACATATACACACACACACACATATACACACACACACACATATACACACACACACACATATACACACACACACACATATACACACACACACACATATACACACACACACACATATACACACACACACACACAGTGGCATGTATATGTCTGCAAACACATGCAATAAAATGTAATAAATAAATAGTTAATAAATTGGGAATGTATTAATTTGGAATTCTCACTAATTTATACCAGTCATCTAGATAGAGTACAGAGATTCCCAGTTAATGAGAGCCATGACATTTTCCTACTTCCTCTATACATGCTGTAAAGAAGTATCTTCCTCCTGACTGTTTTATAGACATTGTCTCATGAAGACTGCATTTTGAAAGTAAAGGCTGAAAGAAAATATTTTTCCATGATAAACCAAAAATCTTAATTTCTGATGAAGAGTATATGCTAGATTCAAGAGAGGGTGGTCTAGCAAGTTCTTCTAAAGACCTATGAGCAGTGGTGGATGAGTAATTTTTTAAAAATTGGTATCCATAAAAGTGGACCAGGGCCCATTAAGGATGATGAATGGATCATAAAAATTCCATGCTATTTATATTTTCCCCATTCTGTATTCGTTATAAATGGAAAAGTACAAATATTGGGAAAAGAACATTTAAATGAAAGAAACAAAAAACTCCAAATGCTAATCCTGCCTAAAGGGCAGAATTTAATTCTGCACTAAACTACTGTATGTGGGATTGAGAGGCGTGGTTAACCAAACATTTGAGAACAAGTAATTACCACGGCATCTCTGTCACATGCTTGCCTTACACGTTACTTATACAACAAGCCCACAGTGGAGAAAAAGAAAGTGCTACTTGAAACGTTCCCTTCAGCCACATTTTTTTCAGGCTTACTTGTTTTTGTTTTTCCTCATCAAAGATTTTGTTTTATCTCCACAACTTGGTTTGGATAACAGTGGGATAGCCTCTCTGTTAAAGAAGGACAGAGAAATCACATCTCTAGCCTGTTTTTTTTTTTTTTCATGTATTTCCTGCTAAGTCTTGGCGCTCTAAGTGTAGAGGTACATAGTCCTTGTAGTTGGTTCATGATCTATGTTTAGAGCGGGAGGGACATGGGAAGGAATGCTTTCATTTACTTTATTCAATCATTTATTCAGTCAACAAATATTTGTGAGACACTTCCTCTGTGTCTGGAATCCTGCTGGCCTCTCAGGACACCAGGGATTAAGACAGGGTCCTTATGTGTGATAAGCTTGCAGTCCAATGGTAGAGACAGCTACATCGGTCATTACAATATAGAACGATAAAAACCATGATGATGGGGGTTCAGTGGGGAATTGTAGAAATTCCTTGCTGTCAAAAATGACTTCGAAGTGCCATCTAAGGTGTGTCTCACATAATCCCTGGGACTCACGCAAGTTAGAGGAGGCAGGTAGCAAGTTCAAAGGCAAGAAAATACCTAGGAGAGCGGGTGAGAAACAGTGGGAACCAACAAGGCTGGGCAGTGGTTACTGATGAAACCCAGCAGGTATTGTTGATTTGTTTTCTTGTTTTTGAGACTAGGTCTTACTATATAGTCCAGGCTAGCCTTGAGTACCTGAGCTCCTGCCCTGGCTTCCTGATGTTAGGGTGGCAGGTGAGCCCCAGGACAGAGAAGTATGAAGATAAGTTGAGTCTGAGTCTCACAAACGAAGCAACACCTTAGCAGCCCTGTTCCCTTCTCTTCCTGAGGTGCTCACTGGGCAGAGAAGGCAACAGCTCAAGCTTACTGGAGAGGGACACTCAAACCTCCACGTGGCAACCTTTTGGCTAGAGTGATTCTGCCGTTTGCTCTCATTTCTGCACTTTCGTGAACTATGGGAAATGCACCACCAAACTGCACCTCTTAGGGATGGGATGTAACTCTGTTGGCAGAGTGCTCGCCTAGCACGCATGAGCATGAAGTCCAGGGTCTGATCAGCCCCACATAAACGAGGTGAGGCAGTATATACCTGTAATCTCAGAACCTAGGAGATGGAGGCAGGAGTTCAAGGTCTTCCTTGACTACATAGTGAGTTCTGGGCCAACTTGGGTTACCTGTCTCAACAAAACAATAAATAAAAATGTAACTTGGCTGCAATTCCAGCCCAGTTCTGACAACAATGTATGATTTGGCAAGAACTTGATTTGGTGCAAGTAATTTACCTTCACTGTCCCTCAAGGCTTCATCTTTAAAACATTACAAGGAAAATTAAGTATCTATCTATCTATC
>NW_008360332.1:6946942-6954332 GCF_000622305.1 Nannospalax galili
TCTATCTACCTATCTATCTATCTATCTATCTATCTATCTATCTATCTATCTATAAAGTACCCTGAACACAGCTCGCCTCAAAGAAAATGCCCAATAAACACTAGCTATAATTATATTCCTCCTCTTCTGGGAAATGTCATTGGAGTCAGTGGGCCAGGTGTTTAAGTAACAAACACGACGTTTACAGGAGCTGGGTTTGGGAGGTACATTATTGCTGCTATTCTTAATGTCTTGTCACTAACACAATGCTAGGAAGGTTAAACACAAAGGCTGAACTTCGATGGCCTTTCAGAACAAGGAGTAGTAGACATCTGTCTATTTTAATCCATCATCCCCACCTACTGTCTACTGACAGGAGTGAGGACATAAAGACACCCAGGCAGGATGAGCAATCTGTTATTCACTCAATACATATTTACCAAGCACCCAGAAAGCACAAATCATTGTTAAAGATTAAGTGATGTCCTAGACCCACATAGTAGCTTAAAATCTAGTGGTGGAGGCATTCTGTGTGGGGATGAAGGAGACACAGGTAGAAAGTGCTGCAGAGAAGCTAATCATGTGTACTAACTGAACACTTTCTATACACCAGATCTCCTGTGGATTTTCCCAGGAGGCTATGGGAATTGAAAGGATGGAGCCATGGTACCCATGTGAGGTGACACGGAGAAAGTTGTTGGAGGTGAAGGCATTAGAATGAGATCTTAGAAACATTTTACTTCTGGAGTATCTTGCTCAACCTAGGTCTGATAGCTTTTTCTAAAGATTCATGGTAAAAAGGCTACTCTAGGGTCGGGGTATAGATCATTGGGTATAGATAAGTATAGATCATACTTACCTAGTATGCTTGCAGCCCTGCTTTCAATCCCCACTCTGTAAATACCAGGCATGGTGGCACATGCTTGTAATCTTATAACTTAGGAGGCAGAAGCATGAAGATTAGAAATTCAAGGGTCATCTTCAGCTAAATAAAAAGTTCAAGGGCAGCCTGGGCTACTTGAGACCCTGCTGCAATAAAACAAAGAAGAGTACTTTAGAAGAAATATCTAATAAAATGGGATTGTTTTCTACTGGACACTTTCATCTGACTAGAAAGCACAGCTACTACCATTCTAAGAGTCCAGATATCATCTTGCTATTGTTTAACGATGAACAACTTCCCATACTGTCATCAGGCCGAGCATCCTCTCACTCACTTCCCCATTCCAATCCCATGTCTCCCCAAATGGTCCTTTGCCCTGCGCATGTTTGCAGCAAGAATTGGGTTCCTGTTCTTAATTATCAGTTGTGTAATTTATTGATAAAGCCAAACATGAGTAAGAGGGAGGCCTAATTAGACGTGGGGCACTCAATGTCCCAACAAGAAAAATTCCAGGGCTCCAAAAATAGAAAATCAATGATGCATGGTTTCTTCTGTCACCAAAGAAGTCATCCTACTACGAATCAGGCAGAAAGTAGATTCACCAGATGAGGCGTGTTATCAGCTGCAGAGTCTGGGCACCTGTGGAGAAACACGATGATCCAGAAAAAAAGGCGGAGTCTGAGGCACCCAAAGGAAGACGCTAATGTCCTGAAATGAACGCCATAGAGACTCTGTGGTAGGAATGGAAAGGAACAGGAAGCCAGCCACAGAGAGCTTGGCAGGCTATGGGTGGGTCTGGAAAAGGCGAGGCCATTTTTTTCATGGGATTGATTAGCCAATTTAGTTAAACAGTTTACTTGTCAGACTTTGAAAAATCGAACTGAGGATGGGAATGAGGCAATTAAAACTGCAAGTTTGGTAGAGTGTTCACACAGTTTGATGCCGGTAAATCCAGCTTTTGTTTCTCTTGTTTTCGTGAGTCAAAGTCTCACTAGCCTTGAACTCATCACATAGCCCAGGCCAGTCTCAAACTTCCAGCAAACTTCCAGCCTCAGTGTCTTGAGTAACTGAGATGATGAAAAGATGTCACCACATCTGGTTTAAACTTGCCCTTAGATATAAAGAAAACCTTCCTTTCATAATGGAGAAACCAAGTTTTCTCTGCCTATGCATCTGAACATATTTCTCAGTCGACCACTGGTCCTCAGGTCAGCTGACAGGACTTGTGCTCCACTTCTTAGGAGGAAACCAAAGGCTCAGTGTGTTGAAAAGTCTTTGAAGATTACAAGACTGAAAACTCGGGTTTAAGTGTCACTGAATTGTCAGATGATCCTTACCAGATTACTTAACCTTTGTTTTCTGATTATTGTATTGCAGGACCAAAGGAATGATATTCATATACGTTTGTACACACACACACACACACACACACACACACACACACACACACAGTGCTCTGTAGCAACTAACTACAACAGACCAGTTAGGAGGTTCTCTAACATCTGCAGGAAATAGCACTGAACACAAGTGGAACACAGCTTCTGGGTGACAGCATAAGAAGTTGCTATTTATAGCCCATCTTACATCCACTGGTGTGGACTAGGGGTCTTTACCAGCCAGAGAGTAATTTTAGGGAATGAGCTTCCTGATGAGCTCACAGCTTAGCTCTGCCTGTGTCACCATCTTGAGTCAGCGGCAGATAATGCTGTGCAGAATAAACTAATTTTAGCCATCTGTGGGATCCTTGTAAGCACGCGATAGTGATTCTTTCAAAAGGCAGTGTGAGCTCGCTATCATTTTTGGCCCCCAGTAATCCACCAGGGTTTTTTTAGGTGACGAATTCTTCCAGGATATGTCTAGGTGAGCTTCTCTCTCTCTCTCTGACAGAGAATGTTCAACATTCTGCCACTAACCCCAAGGTCAGGTCATCTGATTCAGTGGGTCCAGAAAGTGCTGTGTACCTGGCCCTCACTTTTCCAGCATTTTCAAAGAGCCCAACCCATAGCTCCTGGAGGAGAGGAAAGGAAAGAAAAGTGCTGAGCCCTGGAGCTAGTAATTGCCCCTCTAGCACTCACTGTCCATTTAGGGTGAAATGATCCCTCAGCTTCTGAATCACACCCCTCTTTCAGTGATGTGCCCCTGGGCTTAGAGTTACATTTCCCCAGGCAGTCAGTCACATGCTGAAGATAGCTTAGCTGTAATGTGCTTGGGGTCTTGTGGGTCTCTGAGGAACAGGTCCAGATGACAACCTTGGCTAGTCAGAGCTCCCAAGTGCCATCCTAGCCTGCAACAGTTGATGAAGAACTCCTGTTTCATGGAGTGGGAAGTGTAGGAGGACCTAGCACAAGGATTTTGTGTCCCATTGGCTATATTTATCAAGAAATGTGGAGCTGGGTAGTCTCAGCACCCAGAGGACTAATGTTACCAGAAATTTTTTTTGGGGGGGGTTCCCCTCGAGTAGTCATATGTTAGAGAGGAAATCAGGGAACCTTCTTGATATTTTATTTTAATTTTGGTCTTTCTGAGACAAGGTCTTCCTATAGCCCCAGTTGGTCTGGAACTCACTATGTAGACCAGGCTTGCCTTGAAGCTCACAGAGATTCACCTGCCTTTGCCACCCGAGTACTGGGACTAAAGGCATGCACTATCATACCTGGCAGTATTCTTTTTTTGTACTTTATATTTTTATCTTATTGTGTATGAGTATATGGCTTTTATGTATGTAAGTACACCATATGTGTGCAATGCCCGTGGAAGTCAGAAGAGAGCATCAGATCCCCTAGAACTGAAGTTATGGACAGTTGTTAGCCTCCATGTGGTGCTGGCAACTGAACCTGGGTCCTCTGCAAGAGCAGCCAGTGCTCTTAACCTCTCCACACACACCCCACCCCCCACCCTTGATAGTCTTAGTCTCAGCAAAAGAATTGCAGAATAGACTCAAACAAAGGTTCAAGGGCAGTTTTATCAGTGTTTAAAAGAAAAACCTCAGAGCTCCTCCTGGCTGCCGGGAGGAGAATGGAGAGGAGAGGGGGAAAGTAATTGAAGCTGACCTGGAAATCAGCCATATGACAGAGAGGGACGCTTTAGAGAAAGAGTGAAGCCCAAAGTTCCAGAAAAAACATACCTGGGCTTTGACCAGCATTTGAAAGGAAAGGTTAAGGCTTTCTGAGTCACACTTGTAAAGGTAGGCAAACGCAACAGAACCTCATCCAGGCTTGGAAGGACTATGTGAAGAAGCTGGGATTCTAAGAAGGAACAGTACACTATATCATTAAAGGACTAATTATTCCTCCTACCTCTTTAGTATAGCTTAAGGAGGACTTGCCTTCCAGAGGGGTGGTCCCTTGGCCAGGTGATTAATTCTTAAGGAAGGAGACCAGGGCACATCTCCACCTGGAGGTAGATTCCCTTCTTTCGTGTAACAGAGATAGAAGTGCCTGACATTCAAAGGCAGCCATGTAGCAAAATCTTAGCTCAAAAAAATTCAAACTATATATTTGAGAGATGTCCAGCCCTAAATGAAACAGCTACAGTGGAACTTCTATGCCTAAGGCTCATGGAACATAGCAGAACAGGGGAAGGGAGAGCACTAATACATCTCTCCACTCTCACCAGCGAAACTCTCCCACAACAGAGTGCAATGCATACAGAAGGCCACAACCGGCTAAGTTTTAGAGAATAAGAGACTACAGAGTACGTGTCTCTCACTCTGGATAGGACTCACCCACTCACTGCTCAGGGACCATTGAGGAAGAGGGGATGGAAAGATTGTAAGAGTCAGGGTTGGCGCATAAGGAAACAGACTTTCAGGTCACTGGGAACTTGTTCATATGAACTTGCAACAATGGTGACAACATGCACAAGACACATGCTGACTCAATCAGACTAAAACCCAGCATATAATGAGGGAAATGGGCAGCAGGTCCCAACCCTAGTCTAGGAACTATTGGCAACCAATTACTGCTGGGTGAGGGAGAGTAGAGCTTCTGTAAGGAAGAGACTCTAGATAGGCTGACTAGACTCCAGGGGATGAACTTGTACTGAAGGACATTGGGTACAAATGCTTGACCGGAAAGGACTTAACACATATGATAGAATGCATGAAATCTGGGGGATGGGAAATTTGACTAAGATCTAATATATGAAATGCATAAAAGCTCAATAAAAATATTAAAAATAAATAAAAAATTTTAATTAAAAGAAATCCAAACAAGGGCTATTGAGCTTGCTCAGTAGGTAAAGGACATGAATTCTATCCTTAGAACCTACTTAAAAGGTGGAAGGAGAGAACTGATTCCATAAAGCTGTCCTCTGACCTCTACATGTGCACCATGGTACACACACACCTGCATTTTCACATGTGTGTGCACACACACCATAAACACACACCATACATACACACCATACACACATACATACATACATACAATAATAAATAAAATAATTTTTTGACGGGCTGGAGAGATGGTTCAGCGGTTAAGAGCACTGACTGCTCTTGCAGAGGACCGGGGTTCGATTCCCAACACCCACATGGTGGCTACGAACCGTCCTTAACTCCAGTTCCAGGGGAATCCGAAGCCCTCTTCTGACCTCTGCGCATTTCCACGACACGGTTGCACGCCCATACATGCAGGCAATACACTCATACATATAAAGTTAAAATAGTAAATAAAATATTTTAAAAAAATAATAATTTTTTTGAAAAATCTAAACAAATTTGGAAACCAAGTAGAAGCGCTCTTTGGAGAACTGCTAAGTTCAGGCCAGTGAAACCCCCAGCTCAGCAAAGACTATCTCAGCAGCCGGGAGCCAGAGCCTTCTAGCTACTTGTGGAAAAAGCTTTGTGGGGTTTGTTTCCTGTTTTCTGAAAGCCTCCATCCCTGGAATATTCCAAATCCATTCTACCTGAACTAAAAAGAGAGCGAGAGCATTTTCAGTGAAGTGTCTGTGAAGCCAGTGGCGGTGGGGGGAGGGTAAAAGAGGCAAAATGGGGAGAGTAAGAGGAACAAGAGGAAGTGGTGTGCTCTGTGATTATTTTTATAAGAGAGGCAGCTAATAAGAGGTTCAGTGTAGACTTCTATTTCTTGAATTCATTAAAGGTAGGTCTGAGACTGTTGAATTTGAGGTGGGGGCAAGATTTTGCTAAAGGAAACTTCATTTAAATGTCTCTTTCCAAAGAAAACACACATCATACCAAGACATACACCCTATGCATAGCCTCACTGTGCTGCTGGAAGCTCCCTCGTGGATTCTTCTTTACCGAGGATCCCAGTGTCCTCAGCTCCCCCTGTTAAAGCACAGCCAGCTTTCAGATGAAGGGACCAGTGGCCACCCTTGGCTGTCCACTAATGAAGGCTTGTGTGGAGGTCCCTGTGAACCATGTGTGCAGTGTTCTCCCCAGCCTAAGAAACCAACCTTTTGAGGAACTTTGTGTTAAGGAATGTCTGGAATGTTTTTAGCCCTGAGAATTTCTGGGAAACCTGTATGGTCCACAGTGAAGAATGGGCCAAGCAGTATTACAATGTTAAGCAAGACTGGTTCAGATCAGAGAGCTTGAGGAAGAAGTCATTAAGACGAGGGACAGGATTGCCTTTTCTCAAGCATGAAATGTAGGTTCAGAATTTTCTTTCTGGACTCACTTTCACCACACAGACCATTTACTATCATCCAGAGCTAATGGGAGGTTCGGTGCTAAATAACTACAAATGTTTAAAAAGTAACAACCTGCAATTTTTTTTTTCACACTGGCCTTTAGTGTATGTGAATGGGTGAGACTGTTAAAATAACATATTTGTGCTGTAATTCTACAGTACTCATAAATGCTATTCATGGAATTGGGAAGTTTAATTGTAAAGCTTTTACTATATTTAAAGGTTTCTAAAATTCTATTTATAGCTAGGTGCCCATATGGATGCATATAGATAGACATGCTGGGGAATACGTCAGATTTGAATGCTTCTGTTTGTGAGCACTGTAAACCAGTTACAGCTCAACACATTGTTTTAATAAAGACAGGAGGCATTTAAATCATATTTGCTGCATAATGTGGTCAGTTTTTACTTTACTTTGAACAGTCTGCATCTTGGAATTTTTCAGATTTTTGTCTGCATTCCACAGTGAGTCAGTACAGTCAGATATATGTGTATATGCAATTTACATACCTATATAAAGACATGCATAAATGCATACATATGTGTGTGAATAAACGTGGGTAACAAAGATTTCATGAAACAAAATCTCCCAGTGGCGACATCTTGCCTGGCAAGTTGCTGTTGTAGCATTCGGCGTCCAGCACTGGGCAAGACCACTGATGTCCTTTCTCCCACAACAGGCTGTGTAGCACTTTCTGGTATATAAAAGCCAGCAGGGGAGAAGTTCCTGGTCAGTTTGAGATTGATTCTGAGATATATATTTTATTTATTTATTTATTATTTATTTATTTATTGGTCTTTTTGAGACAGGGTCTCCCTGTAGCCCCAGCTGGCCTGGAACTTACTATGTAGACCAGGCTGGCCTTGAACTCACAGA
>NW_008360332.1:6954643-6971823 GCF_000622305.1 Nannospalax galili
AAGGATGGTTTGTAGCCACCATGTGGGTGCTGGGAATTGAACCTGGTTCCTCTGCAAAAGCAGTCAGTGCTCTTAACCACTGAGCCATCTCTCCAGCCCTAGAAATATATATTTTAAAACTTTAAAAATAACAACATGGATTCCTAAACTTTTTCTGATAATGGCCACCCTTTGAGAATTTCTTCACTGGACTGGATCCTTCCTCAGTGGCTAGTTACATGGGAGCCCTGTACAAGCTTCTTTCTCATGTTAGCATGGGGAACTCCAGTAGGTAGTTTCCAGTAAGCCCTGTTGTCCCCATTTTCACCTGGCTTTCTTCACTCATCTTTCCAAATTTGTCTACCATACATGATTTCAAGTGCCTGTCAACTCCTGCCTCCTTCCTGAGACTGAAGGGGAAAGGCAGGGTATCTGTCCTGGTGCATTCTGAGCCCAACACTGTGGCCCGGATTCCATCGCAATGTGTTCAGGGAAAACATGGATGAATGAACAAATATTAAGTTAATTACTTACTTTGATTTGTAGCCCCATTTAAGTCAGCCTTCTCTGTAGACCACACCCAGTGTGGAGCAAGTGCCACGGACTCTTCCAGATTACTCTCACCCAGCTAGAAGATTACTCATTTCTAGGAGGCTTCCAGTCAGTGCTAAGCATAGCCCCCGCTCTGTGGAAGGAGCCTGGGATCTTCTGGAGTATTTTGGGGCCTTGGTACAGAAACTGCTAGCTCAGCATTTGGAAACTCCCCAAAACAGTGAGTCTGTTGACATCCAAAATCGGAAAGAAAAATCCACATCATCATTGTTATTATTATTGTTATTATTATTATTATTATACCTTCCTTAAAATTGCTTCTAGTAAATACTGCTCTGCTAACAAGGGAGAAGGAGATAATTTTACAGGTAAATTGCTATAGACAACATTGTGTGAAGTATATTTAATCAATCAAGACACAAACCGGGAGACCGTAGCTCCCACTTGCTAAGCACCATCCTTCAGGAATCAGTTCTTTCACCAGGAAGGTTCAACTAGCATTTATTGTTATATATATTCATTTAAGTTATGTGCATTTGTTATTTTAGTAGGCCAAAAAAGGGATGAAATATCAGCAGTTTCATGCAGTTCAGCGTATTATAGGTGTAGCTGTGTCACCTTATTACTCAAAACAAGTCAGGGCTGAATTGTGCTGAGGATCAGAGTCTAGTGGTTAAGTCGGGTCTTCTCAGCCTTTTGGGAGAACTAGGTGCCAAAATGTACACAGAGGGCATACTATTGCCTTGGTCAGTTCTGCTCAACATGTATTCTAAGGTATTTCAGCTCCACAAAATGGTTTATGATAGAAAAAGAAAAGTGCTCGTTTAGGAAATGCTGGGAGCCATAGTCTTTTCCTGGAGGGTTTTTTTGTGTATAACCAATGAAGTCATTTAGCCATGTCTAATACAGAACTTTCCAACTTCATTGTCTAGGGAAGCATTATTTGTAGATAATACCAATAATTACAATGAACAGTTTTAACAAACACAGTTTGAGAATCACAGGACCAGCTTTCTCTCCTGGATCTATCTTGCTTCTCCCAGCCTGGAGTCTGTGCTCTCTGTTCTCCTGACTCTTAAAGACCCCACAATCTATTTTCTCCAAGATGTAGTGGGTGGATGTCCAAACCGGTCAGTTTGTACTCTTGATTATCTCTCAAGCCTCATCATAGAATTAACTCAATTTAACATGTTTGCCAAGATTAATGTACAATAAATTATTTGAGAATATGCAATGTTTTTCTCCTTTCACATCTACATAAAGAAAAAAATATTCTGTTGGCTTCAAATAACTGGAAATTTTAAAAGCTTCAAAGGTCTCTCGTATTATGGAGCTATGAATTGCAGTATGAGTAGCAAATTCTATGAAGGTCTTATAAAAGAGTTGAGTTCAGGGTAAGTAACCTTGAATTCCACTGTAGTTGAGATGGGTGAAATTTAACATTTAATGAGCCTTTCATATGAGTCAAGCGTTCTGCCATGGGCTTTATACAGATTATCTTATTTTACAATAACTATCAGATGGATAAGTGTTGGTATTCCTATCTTTAAAAAATTATTTATTACTTTTACTTTATGTGTATGAGTGTAATGCCTGCATGCATATAAATACACCCTTTGTGTGCAGTGCCCACGGAGGTGAGAAGAAGGCGTTGGATCCCCTGGAACTGGAGTTACAGAGTTGTTAACTGCTGTGTTGTGCTGGGAACCAAACCTGGGTCCTCTGCAAGAGTAGTCAGTGCTCTTAGCCACTGAGCGTCTCTCCAGCCCCAATATTCCTCTCTTATAGAAGCACAAGTCAAGGCACTAAGAGTTTAAGTACCTTGCCCAAGACCAAACAGTTCAGCATGTGTGGAACCAGAATACAAAGGGAAAAACCTGGCTTTTAACTGTCCCTGCCAGCTTTAGATGCCAATGTTAGGGTAAGCCCCCAGCCAAGAGCCCCAGGTTCTAACAAAGTGATCATTTGCTTTTTGAAAACCTTACATTAAAAGGATCATGACATCTACAAATGATTATCCTTGGGGAACCTTCAAAATCTGTCAACTGGAAATAAGATTCCAGAGGGGGAAACCCAAAAAACCTTTAATTGCTCCAAGATGACACGTTGGTTTGGCGGATCTGGCTCATGTTAAAAGGAAGATTTTTTGGAAGGTATAACTGGCATTAAAGAAACATGATTCTGGTTCTCATCCTTATAAAATCATAGTTGCCCTTTCTAGGTTTGCTGAAAACTCTGTTTTGCAATCTCTGACTAAGCTGGAGAAAACCAATACTGTACAACCCTAGGTACATTCTGCACTTTTCTTCGCCTTACCAAAGAACCTCAAAGGGCCTGGGGTATTTTTAGTTTCTCAAAGCACTAAGGACTAATTTACTATATATGGACAGTGGAGGGAAAACATCACTTTACCTTCTGAAATAACTAATTTTACATGAATTTTTTTATAGATGTGTCACATTGATCTGGTTATATTACAAGGTTTTAAGAGAGAATCAAGGTGGCATTAAGAAAGAATTGCAAGGCTGGAGAGATGGCTCAGCAGTTAGGAGCATAGACTGCTCTTCCAGAGGACATGAGTTTGGTTCCCAACACCTGTGTCAGACAGTTCATAACTGCCTATAACTTTAGCTCCAAGGGGATTCAATGCCCCTGGCCTCTGTAGACACCTGCACTCATGTGCACATACCCACACACAGACACACACATACACATAGTTTAAACTAGTAAAAATAAACTTGGGGGCTAGAGAGATGGCTCAGCAGTTAAGAGCACTGACTGCTCTTGTAGGGGACCCAGGTTTGATTCCCAGCACCCACATGGCAACTAACAACCATCCATAACTCCAGTTCCAGGGGATCTGATGCCCTCTTCCGACCTCCACAGGCACTGCATGACACAGGTGCACTTACATGCAGGCAATACACTCATATACTAAAAATCAATCAATCAATCAATCAATAAAATACTAAAAATAATAATAACAAATAAAATTTTAAGAATAAATCTTTAAAAAGTTGCAAAATCTAAAATAACTGAAGGTTCATATAGTTTATTGTTTTCTTTAAATATAACTAAAAACTGGGACATGGTGGCATAGCCTGTAATCCTAGTACCTGGGAGGATTGTAAGTTGGAGACTAGCCTGGGCTATGAGTGAGAACCTGTCTCAGAAAAACACAAAAGGGGGGCTGGAGAGATGGCTCAGGGTTAAGAGCACTGGTTGCTCTTGCAGAGGACCCAGGTTCAAATCCCAGTACCCACATGGCTGCTAACAACTGTCCATAACTCTAGTTCCTCCAACACCCTCTTCTAACCTCTGCGGGCATTGCATGACATGGGTGCACTTACACACGTGTAGGCAATACATTCAAACACATAAAATAAAAATAAATAAAATGTTTTAAAAAACACAAAAGACAACAATAACAATAACAACAACAACAATAAAAGACTACAGATGGACTTTTGAGGAGGTAAAAGGAATGAAAACAAAAGGTACAAATGATATTTAAAATTTTTTTGTTTTGGTATTTTGGAGACAGGGTTTCCCTCTAGCCCCAGTTGCCCAGGAACTTGATGTGTAGATTAGACTAGCCTCAAACTCACAGAGATCCGCCTGCCTCTGCCTCCTGAGTTCTGGGATTAAAGGCATGCACCTCCATGCCTGGCCTATATATTTTAATTTCTTTGCATTTATTTTCTGCTTACGCGCGCATGTGTGTGTGTGTGCGTGTGCGTGTGCGTGTGTGTGTGTGTGTGTGTATGAAGATCAGAGGATAACTTGTGGGAGTCACTTCTTGTGGGAGTCTTTCTACCATGTGAGTTCAGGGGATCAAACTCAGGTCATCAGGCTTGACAACAAATGCCTTTGCCCACTAAGTCATCTCAGTGGCCCTCTTTAAAAAAATTGCTTTTATATAAAATTTCTTTTCAATGAAGAATAGAGGTAGCCTTGAGAATTTATACCTAAAGAAAATCTAGAAATGGGCTGGGTGTGGTGGTGCATGCCTTTAATCCCAGCACTTGGGAGGCAGAGGAAGGCGGATCTCTGTGAGTTCAAGGCCAGCCTGGTCTACATAGTGAGTTCCAGGCCAGCTGGGGCTACAGGGAGACCCTGTCTCAAAAAGACAAAAAAAAAAAAAAAATCTAGAAGTAAGAAAGAAAACCTATAGAGGTGAAAAATGACCAAAACATATAATTGTACGAAATTTTCAGAGAATTCTTAAAAACATGGGATTAATAGCACTAGGAGGCTTTGCAGGCAGAGATTAGGAGCAAAGCCTGAATCCCATGGTCTGCTTCACATATTACCTGTGTGACTTTGAGCAAGCTAATTAACCTGCCTGTGGGTTAACCCCATTTCAACGGGATTGCTAATAAGTCTTATCTCATAAGGTTGCTTGCTGTGAAAAATAGACAGCATATAAAAAAACCATTAGGACATTGTTTCATAAGGCTTACTATGGTTTGGATATTAAGTGTTCCCTCAGGGGCTTGTATCTGAAGGGTTCATCAGCCTATAGTGCTGTTGGGAGTTGATGGAACCTTTAGGAGCTGGGCCCTAATGGGAAGAAGTTAGATCACTGGAGACAAGCCCTTGGGGGATATTGAGCTCATCTCCTACGTCTTGGCTCCCTTGAGACAGCTATCTTTCTCATCATGCAACCACTGCCACCATAGGCTAAAAGCAAATGAGCTAAGCAATCACAGAGTAAGACCTCTGAAACTGTGAGCCCAAACAAACCATTCTTCTTTGTAAGTTGATTTTCTTTAGGCATTTTTGTCATAGTGAAGGAAAGCTAACTAATACTATGTTCACTAACGGTTAGTTATTAAGAGCGGGAAAAGTCATTATGCCACACAGTATATCTGGTGTTGAGAAGAAAAATCCAACAATGATAAATTCAGAAAATAAATTAAAATGAGGATATTCATAGGTCTGTACCTAAGACAAGTAATAGAACTGAAACTTTGCAAGTGCTTTAAGAATCCTGAATGAATGTTTCAGTAAATCAGTAAATAAATCAATACAGTGACAGGAAGAAAAACTTAATCTTAGGAAATCTAAGTCCTTTGCCTTTCACTAAGGCTCCTTAACTCCCTCTAATCTATCCATATAAGGTAATATAGCACCATGATTCAGAATAATTTCAGTGCAGTAAATTTTCAGTTTTTCCCAAAACTAGTCTAAAATATACACAGGGACATAATAAATTTGTCAAGCATCTCTAAGTGACCCTAATATCATTACAGGAAAAACAAGGTTTAAAGATTGTCCTTCCATTTGTTTTGTTTTGTTTTTATGGGACAGAATCTTGCTATGTAGCTCAGGCTGACTGACCTTGAATTTAAGGTCCTCTTGCTTCAGCCTCCTGAGTGATGGGATTGCAGGTGTGCACCATGGTGCCTGGCTAGATAAGTTATACTGAACAGCTATCTTTGATTTTTTAATAGATAGTATAATTTGAAGTATATCAATGTTGTGTGGGGAAAAATACAGTAAAAAGATAATTATAAAATAAAAAGGAATGTGTTGAACAAGGAGTTGGGAATATTGGTTGTTTTTTAGTCGCCAGGAGATGTACCATTATTTCATGTTCCTTCGGTTCAATTATGTACCTTCAGAAGTTACTCTAGGCTTTTCTCCAATTCTGAACCATGAGCAAATCACAAACACATTTGACAACAATATGTTCCTCTTGCGTAAATGTCTCTTCTAGGCCACATACATAATTAAAATCCTGTTGACTCAGGAATAGTGTCTCAGAACTGAATGTCCAAATGCTGTAACTTGCTTCCTTTCCTAACCAGACAGCAGAGCTGCCAAAGGCTTCTGGGCCCTCCGCCTCTTAGCTCCAAGTATAATTATTATACATTACGTATGGATAGCCTATATTTGATTTGCCCAAGTCTGCCAGAAAAGGTTCCTATGACTACTTATTTGAACTCTTTTGTGTAGACATGTGACCAAAAACACAGTGCACCAAAGCAAAAGAGAGAAAGGAGGTGGGGTGGGAGTGGATTTGCTCAGCCAGCCTCTTCTTGTAAACTTGATGGACGGCTGAAGGCAAGGCATGTAAGTTGTTTTGTGAAGCAAAATGCACTTTGGGCTGGAGAACAGTTCAAGAATCAGTGATGCCACTGCACAGCACAAATCCTTTTTGTTTCCAACATTTTAAATGAGAAAGTCAGTCTTAAAAGGTCTTCAAAACCCTTATGAGGCATAAAATGGAACACTCAGGATTTCCTTCACCCTTCGGCAGCCCCAGACTTAAACCAGACATAACAATCTATCCTATCTTAAAGACCTCTAGAGAAAGAGGCTGTACAATGTTTTTTAGGAAGTTTTTCCAATATTCCTCCCAGTCATAAACTCTTGGTTTCTAACCTAAATCCCTCTCACCCCAGTTCCAGGCCTGTTTCCCTTTGCTGTGCCTAAGTAGTGTTGAAGAATAGTCATTTTTTTTTACCAAACAAAAATTATAAAAACATTCCCAATGCTCTATGTTCTTTTTTCAGCAATGGAAATTAAATGCACAGCCTGGATCTTTTATTCCTGCACAAATATTTAGTTATAATATTGGCTCTTTTTCAACTTTCTGAAAGTTCTCCATTCTTTCACAAATTCTCAGAGAGGTCTGTCCATCTTTTAAAGTCTTTATTCAATAATTTTAGTACACGCCTCTATATAAATTACAAATAGTTACATATTTTAGTATGTCCAGTTAATACGGTTTTGAACTAGACATTTACCTATTTGTGCTAAGCTTTGCAATTTATTTCAGGAAAACATCAAACATTGGGGGTATGTTAAAAAATTAGGAGTGCTTTTGTGTGCATATTCTGGATGTGTGATGTAGGTATGTGTACGTGTTGGTGGATGTGTGATGTATATGCATGTGTACATGTCTGTGGGTATGTGTATGTGTGAGTGCCAGTACATGTGAGCTTGCATGTGTGTGAGCATGCATGTGTTGGAATTCAACCTTGGGTGCCCTCAGCTATTTTCCATTTATTTATTTATTTATTTATTTATTTATTTATTGTCTTTTTGAGACAGGATCTCCTTGTAGCTCCAGCTGGCCTGGAACTCTTGTAGAGGACCTGAATTTGGCTCCCAGAATCCACATGATGGCTCAAAATTGCCTATTAATCCAGCTCAGGAGGATTCAAGACCTCTGTCCTCTGCATGTGCACATATCCACACACTGACACAGACATGCCTAACGAAAAATAATAAAAATAAATATTTGAAAAATATAATTATTTTGTGTGCACATGTTGTGTATGTGTCCATATGCATATGGCATGTATGTGTACATATGTGTATGGTATGTACGTGTATAATGTGGGTTTGTGTGTACGTGACAGATATGTGTGTGTGGAGGTCAGGGGACAACTTGGGAGCGTCAGTTCTTGCCTTCAACCTTGTTTTTAGGCTTTTCTTGTGATTTCTGTCACTTTGTTGCATGCTCCAGGATAGCTGGTTCACCTGCCTTTGAGCAATTCTCCTGACTCCACCTCCCATCTCCCTGTGAGAGAACTGGGGTTACAGGCATGTGATATTGCATCCAGCATTTAATGTGGGTTCCAGTGATATAAGCATAGCTCATCAGGGGCTGTATGGCAAGAAACTAAGTCATTTCTCTGGCCCCTGACCTTATTTTTTGAGATGGAATCTCTCACTGAACTGGAGCTAGCTCATTGTTTCATCTAGGCTCAATGGCCCATAATTTCCAGGGGTCTTTTGGTCTCTGCCTCCCCAGTGCTGGGATTACAGATATTATCACCATACCCAAGCATGAAGACTGGAATTCAGAGCCCCAGCATTTACATAAAAGACAGGCTTGGCATGCCACATCTGTAACCCAAGCACTAGAGCCACGGAGACTGGTGGGTCCCTAGAGTTCACTAGCTAGCCAGTCTAGTCAAATTGGTGACTAAGGAAGACTCTTGGCATTAACATCTGGCCTCTGTACATGCATGAACACAGACACATATACTAAATAAATAAATGGTAGAAAAAAGTCTTGACCCAGATCTTAGTAGGTAAAGTGCTGCTGTTTAAAAGAAAATAAAAAGAAATAAAAAATTGAAAACACTTTCACAAGTGCTTGCTCATTTATTGTAGTCCAAGGCTAGAGTGTGATGTGACATGGGTATCTGGTTTTTCTATTTTAGGTTACAGAAGTACCCTATGATGATCAACCAGGAAAACCCTTCATTTTGGAGCTGGAGAGATGGCTCAGCTGTTGAGAGCACTGACTGCTCTTGCAGAGGACAAGGGTTCGATTCCCAGCACCCACATGGCAGCTAACAAAAGTCTGTAACTCCAGTTCCAGGGGATCTGACAGTCTCTTCTGTCCTCTGCAGGCATTGCACAACATGGGTACACTTCTTACATGCAGGCTACACATAAAATAAAAATAAAAAATAAAATATTTTTAAAAAACCATCATTTGTTAGAGATAGGTGGTAAAAAAAAAACTTGTTTAAATTTATTGTTATTGTGCGTGTGATGTGTGTGGATGCATGTATGCCATGATGTATGAGGAGGGCAGAGGACAACTATGTAGAGTTGGTTTTCTCTTTCCACTTTTATGTGGGTTCTGCGGATCATAATCAAGTTATCGGGCTTGTGAGACAAGCCCTTTTACCCACTAAGCCACCTCCCCAGCCATGCTCCTTTTTTACAGTTTGTAAAAGCTTTCGCATGTTGCTATAAACTGGCTATTCATCCCTTCTCAAAGTTCATTTGTGAGACCTAATTCCTATTCCTATGACGATTTTTGGAAGTGAGATCTTTGGAATTTGATTGTGACAGGAGAGCAGAACCCTTATAAATGGGATTAGAGTTCTTATGAAAGAGATCCCAGATGGCTTGTTGGCCCATTCAGCTATTCAGGAACATCGTGAGAAGATACATTTATGAACCAGGAAGCAGACTTCACCACAGCCTGCATCTTCTAGCACCTCAATCTTCACCTCATAGCTTCTAGAATTATGAGAAAGAATTTGCTGTTAAAGTCACCTAGGACCCTATGATCAGCCCAAGTAGTTAGATTAATGTTAGGGCAGTGTGAAGAGACCAAAAAGTATGAATTTGCTCACGTTCAAATGAAGTAGATATTAATATACAAAATATACAAATGATATCTGCATCAATTTTTTAGATTTTTTTTTGAGTCTTTTCTCTAAGAAGGTAATGAATGGCAGAGGTTATATTTCAATCCCGATTTATTTATTCCAGGGTGTGAACACTACCCATAATACTACAAGGGAAAGTTGTACAAGGAACCCCTTACAGTAGGGGCTGGCCAACTGCTGTCACGTCAGCTTTGCTAAGGTTCACAGAAGGCTGCAGTGTGGACATACAGATCTGCAATCCTAAAATGTGATTCCTGTAGGCAGAGGGGTTCCGACATCTGTGATCTCCACACTAGGGAGGCTATTGCTATGAATTCTAGGTCAGCCTGGGCTACAGTGTGAGTGAGAGAGACTTTGTCTCCAAAAAACGAAACCAACCAATTAAACAAACAAACAAAAAACCCAAGAATGGTTTCTAAGTCTCTTAATATTTAGATTCTGAGGAAATCAAAATCCGATAAACACCTGTAAATTCCCCATTTCTGATTATCTTCTAGAATTCTAGTCGCAAGAAAACAAGCAGCTTGCGTTACCTCACACTTCAGTCTCTAAACATCTTCCATCACCCTGTAATGGTGATAGATGCAAAGGTCCTGGGCTAACTGGCTTTAGCCTTTTAAAAGATATAGTCCTCTATCTTGTGTTAACTTTTCCTAAAGGAACTTCTCTTCACCCCAGTTTGGGCACCAATGACAGACCAAAGAAATGATTCTACCAGTCTTGTTCAGTGAGACAAAGACTTTAACTAAGATTGCTTACAGGAACATGGGTGAGGGGTTATTTACAGGAGCATGGACAACTTATAGGCAGCTAGACCACTGAAGAAAATGATGCCCCCACCCCAGCCCCAGCAACCGTTAATTACTTACATATCCTTGGGGAGGGGCAGGACCTCATGAGCAAGATGAACTATTAATGGACTGAGTCTTGTTCAGGTTTTGTGGGGGTAATCACAGCTGCTCAGAGTTAAAGAGGGCATGCCTTGAGGACAGCCTTCCACAGCAGTCTATGCATATTCTCAACCAATGTACTGGTTCATGATAAACCACACACGAGCAGGGGAAAAGTCTATACCACTGTGTAGACCCACCTCTTCTAGTCCCCAAGTCAACTTTCAGACACTCACCATTGAGGCATCGTCCAGTCCTGTTCCACCATAATTAGTATTGTTGTTTGTTCAATGTTTGCTAAAGATGAAAAGAGGAATAAAGGGGTTCAAATCATGTTTGAAAGGAAATAAGTCTTCAAAGCAAACCTATGATGGGATGCTAACAAGCCAGTAATTTCACAAAAATGTCTACAGATTTATGTATGTTTAATCTTAGTAACAATCCTGAGAGATGAGTATAGTGTCGCAGATTTATGAATGAGAATCCAGAGGCTCTACAAGGTAAAGAAACACATTTAAGATCACACAACCAGAAAGCAGTGGACTCAAGATCCAAATTGTTTTCCTTCAACCCTACGATCTTAATGAATCAACTGCACTGCCTCTCAGATCTATTTTATAGTATCTGTGTGATATTAAGGTATAGATGAAGTCTCAATACCAAGTATCACGTAACAATCTTTATATACTGAGTTTACCATGAGCCAAAGAATATACAAAACCAAACATATCTGAACTGTCATAGTTGCCATTTCCTCCCTCCTCTCCTGAGATATTTTTAACTAAGTTCATGGCCACAGCTATGTATATGTTCAATCCCGGAGGTGGGGTCTTGGAGAATTGTGGGGTTTTGGCTCAGTGACAGAGGAGGTCCTTAACATGAGCAGGCCCTAGTTTTGATGATCTAGCACAGGAAAAGATAGGAAGGGAGGGAGGGAGGGGCGATGAGGGAAAGGGAGAGAGGCTCCAATATCCTATTGTTTTGAAGGAAATAGTAGATACAGGATGCGATGGTGAATACTAACTGTCAATCTAACATCTGGGAAGCAGGCCTAAGGCACACTTGTTAGGGATTGTCTAGATTAAGGTCCCCTCTGAGAATGCCTGAGAGGGAGTGCTTTGATGAAGTTAATCGATGTGGGAAGATCCATCTTAATTGTGGGAGGGACCATTCCTTGAGCAGGGGACTCTGGACTCTAAAATAGGGAGAGCGAGCTGCACATGCCTTAATGCATTGCTCTCTGTTCTTGGCTGTGGATATGATGTGACCAGTCCTCTCCAGCTCCTGCTGTGGCTTCCCTGAGATGACGGACTGTAACCAGGGCTGTGAGTTAAATAAACTCTTTCTCCACCAAAGTGCTCTCGTCAGGGTATTTTATCACAGCAGCAGGAAGTAGAGCTAAGACACAGGGTATGGTGGGATCTATTTAGCAGACTGGTGTGAGGCAACTTGTTCTCAGCGCACAGCAACAAAACAGCTGCCTCTGAACCTGTTTTCCACTAATTCCTGTCATGTGGACATGACGCTTCCTGTTTCAAGAAATTATACATCTTTTTGATAGCTTTTAAAAAATGTTTATTTAGTATTTTTATATTTTGTGTATGAGAGTATTGCCTGCACATAGTAAGTGCACCTGTGTTGTGAAATGGCCACGGAGGTCAGAAAAGGGCATGGGGTCCCCTGGAACTGGAGTTACAGATGGTGGTTAGCCACCATGTGGATGCTGGGAATTAAACTTGGGTCCTCTGCAAGAGCAGCCACTGTTCTTAACTGCTGAGTCATCTCTCCAACTCCTTTAATAACTTTTAAAAAAGATTTATTTTTATTTTATGTATGAGAGTATTTATCTGCATGTATGTATGTGTACCATGTATGTGGCTGGTCCTCTCTAAGACCACCACAGGCATTGCAGGCAAGTGGTTCTCTTATGTACACGCAGGCAAAACACTCATACACATAAAATACAAATAAATAGATTAAATAAATAAATAAATAAATAAATGAAAGAACAGTCATAAGTCACCATATGGATGCTAGAACCCAAACCCAGGTCCTCTGCAAGAGAGGCAAGTGCTCTTAACTGCTGAGTCATCTCTCTAGTCCAAAATTATGCAATCTTGATGTCTGCCTGTCCTGCAATGGTTTGTGCAGGTTAGGGAACACTAAAGAAAGGGCAAGTGTATCTGTTTAAACCAGTGATGGCAAAACTGGGTATTGGCAGGTACAGTGGCTCTGTGTGGGCATCAGGCCACCATCTTCCTACAGGAGTACTTGCTATATAAATATTTTGATCAGGTCTATCCAAATACATCTACAGAAGTAGAGCTCGAAGTAGAAAAATAAATAGTGACATTATTGATAAGAAAGTGTTAGGTCCAATAAACAATACAATTACATCGACAGTGGTAAAAAGTGAGCAAGCCTGAGGCAGAGAAACTTCTCCCCTAGTTGAATGGTAGCTGGGCTTCAGTCAATACTCCATATGTCCAGTGGTGAAGAAAAAGAATTAAATTGATGAACACAAAATGCTAAAAACATACAACTGAAGGTATGTCTAAAAACAAGATATATTGGGGGTTTTCTAGTTTGGGTGGGGTTTTTTTTTGTACTAGAACTATTTTTACAAAAAGTAAATCTAAGCTGGGTGTGGTGGCACATGCCTTTAATCCCAGCACTTGGGAGGCAGAGCTCTATTGGGGGTTTTCTAGTTTGGGTGGGTTTTTTTTTTTTTTTTGTAGTAGAACTATTTTTACAAAAAGTAAATCTAAGCTGGGCGTGGTGGCACATGCCTTTAATCCCAGCACTTGGGAGGCAGAGGCAGGCAGCTCTCTGTGAGACAGAGGTCAGCCTGCTCTACATAGGGAGTTCCAGGGCAGCTGGGGCTACAAGGAAACCCTGTCTCAACAAAATAAAACAAAAAGTAAATCTATTATTTTTTTTTTTTTACAAATTTGTTCATAGATTCAGGAATGCATTATGGACTGAAGCACCTGGCAGACTAGATGTTCCTGGTTGTTTTGTCTCCTTTATTTAAACTGAACAAACAAATCGGATGTTAGAGTGATAAAGACTGCAAAATACACAAAGAAATCTCTGCAACTGTAAATCCAGGATCTGGGCCCAGCATCCAGATTTCCACATGCAGGAGAGTTGAGGTTAGCACAGCGTCATAGCAACACCCAACGGGTGCAAGCAGGGCACATGGTGGGGCTGGACAGACTCAGCCTTACTTCCTGGGTTGTCTGCCTTCCCTCAGCTGCCATGGGGGATAAAGGAACAAGATACATGAATTGCATTTAACTTGGTGTTTTACAGAGCACCTAAATAAACTCTTAGAACACACTGTCCCATGGGATAGGTATCTCTTGAGCTGGGATGATTCCAATTTGGAGTTACAGTTTTTTCTCTTCACTCAGACACCAGAAGTCCTGTTGGGTATTGGTTTTATTCACCCAGTGCTACCTAGCTTAGTCAGATGGCCCTCAGTACTAGGTGAAGCAGGGAGGGAATTTCTAGCCACCCACTCATCAGGAACTACAAGACCCAACTCTCATCCTGCAAGCCTCAGGGTGGATGGAACACAGATCCTTTTACCTACCTGGGCACAGTAGCTGACTATCAGCAAATTGCCTGTGGCCTCCACACATTGCCACACTATTTACACAGCTAATGGAAGTTTGCCCTAGTTGAGGAATTTGGCTCTGGAGGATTCCCCTTCAAATTCCCAAAGGGCCTATTCACCCTGTCACACCTGCCCAGATGCCTGTGGAGATAGCAACAGTGGGTTCATTTTCTAACTTCCTCTGTACAGGACTGGAATTCTACACGTTTATTTAAAAGTAGGGGGTAGGAGAAGCCCTAGGAGGCAGCTATAAAACCTAACATTATAGGAGATTTTTTTCATGAAGTATTTTAAGTAAAGTCAACAACCCCCTTCCCCTGCCACTGAAACATTCCTCCAACAGCCTCAACTCTGCCTTCCCTCCTCCCAGGCAAGAAGCAGAGCCAGGTGAGACTCCCCACAGCTATGACCCTTCCCAAAGCAGAGGGACAGCCACTCATGGCGGAGAGGAGAGAAGCAGAGCCTTCAAAGATTCTTCCACTTTAATAACGCAGAGCCTAGCTCTTAGCAGCAGAAAATACCATGCCTGTGATTTTATCATGATAATAAAGACAGCAGAGAGAAAAGATAGAAATGAAGCTTCTTGAAGGCTTTTATGCTTTTTCTTTCAAGATAAGTATCGATTTTTATTCTTTTGGTTGTTAAAATGTGTTAGAAATGGCAGTACACTATTAATTTTCTCATCTCTCCCTGTCAACTGGCAGGCAGGTCTTGGCAACAGTGAGGCCTGCTTTTTTGCTGGCAGTGAATGCCCTCTTTCACTAGGAAAATTGGTCAGGAAACAACTCTGCATTGGAGAAAGAGGCACATACAAGATGTAACTATATCCAGAATGTTCCCTTTCTTAATTTCCTTCCCTTACCCTAGTTTTCTCCTAGTCTACATAATTAATGATCTTCCACTGCTCAAATCAGTTCCACTTAAATGCATTCAATGTGAAGGAGAAATAATGAGGAAAGGGAGAGGTGAGAGGAGGAAGCGGATCCCCCACGTATCTCCCACTGTTCTGCTTCTGAGGAGGCAAAGTATAGTCTCAAGTAGGGCTTAGGTTCTAGTGAAAAACTCTGAGCCATGTGACTTTGGGAAAATCTCTTTTATTTCAATACTCTTATTTTATGTCAATCTCCTTACTTGTAAAATGGGAACAAGAATGCTTCTAAACTTCTGGGGAGTTAGGAAGATTAATGTCCCACATCTTGAATGGTATCTAAAACAAAGTAAACACTTGAAGTTCACAGTATCTCTTTGCTATGTTTTGAATGTGTTTCCCAGAAATCATGTGCTGGCAACCTATCAGCCTGGTGACAGCGTCAGTGGTAATTACCTTGCAGAAGTAATTGCCCATGAGAGCTCAGTCTCAGGATGGAGTAATGATCTCTGTGGCAGTTATCTCCTGAGTCCTAGGGGAGTGTAGGTTCCTCAGCCCTCCTTTGGTTCTGCCTTACCCTCTGACCTGCCATCCAACGGCACAAAAGATGGCCTCGCCAGATTCTACCAACTTCATGTTGGTCATCTCGGCCTCTAGAACTGTGTCAATAAACCTGTGCTCATTACAAGCTGCCTAGGCTGGTATCTTCTATTAGAGCAGAATAAAGCAGACGTTGTTATTGGCTCTTCCATCTCAATGTTGAATCCAAAGCATCCTGTGCAAGAAAGAGACGAGAGTGAAAGTCACAGACAGAATAGTTCTAAATCGTTAGTAGAATAGAAACAAATAAAAGTCGACATAATCCTTCTATGGAAAGTTTAAACACGGCATTAAACTAGTGATAATTTACAGGCTTATGGTTTGTAGGAGGTAGGAAGAAACGGCCTTTGTGTATACGTGAAAACAAGCAGGGCTTTATGTGAAAGATTAAGGAGAATCCAGAAAACAGAAATTAAAAGTGACTGAAGAGTGGGGAAGATAGCTCAGTCTGTAAAGTGCTTGCCTTGCAAGCACGATGACCCGAGTTCATCGCCAGAACCCACATAAGACAGCTGGGCACAGTGTACACTTACAATTTCAGCACTGGGGAGGCAGAGACAGGCAGCTCTCTGGGGTTTGCTGACCAGCCAGACTACTCTACTTCGCAAATTCCAGGGCAGTGAGAGACCTTGTCTCAAAACAGAAGGTGGACAGAGCCTGAGGAATAGCACCTTCCCTCTGCAAGCATGTGCATACTTGTTTACACATGAACACACACTCACACAAACAAAATGACTAACGTATTAAGAACAGAAAAAATGCCTAAAAAATAAAAGGTCAGGCTGCGTATGGTGTCACATGCCTTTAATCCCAGCACTCATGAAACAGAGGCAGAGGCAGAGGCAGGCAGAACTCTGTCTCTGGTCTACACAGAAAGTTCCAGGCCAGCTGGGGCTACAGAGACTCTGTCAAAAAAAGAAAGAAAAGGCAAGGTCAATGAATCAGCAACAATCAGGCATTATGTTCAGCTGATCTCCATAATGCTGGTGTTTGGAGACAAGGAGCTACGCTATAAATTACCATGTACTGCAGGGACTGAGTTGGACCTACAGTACAACTCTGTCTCTACCTTCATCTATCTGGGAAGGCCCAGCTCAAACCCTTCCTCATCTCTTTAGAGGAGACAGTTGGCCCTGTGGTTAAGAGCACAAAAACTGAGGGCCAGCAAGATGGCTCAGCAGGTACAGATGCTTGCAACCAAGCCTGATGACATGAGTTCGATCCCCAGGACCCACACGGTGGAAAGAGAGAACCAGCTCCTCACAAATTGTCCTCTGGCCTCTACATGTGAGTTGTAGCATGCATGTACACATGCATACACACAGACAGATAAATAAATGTGATACTGATATATTATATATATGCAATATATAGTGCCTGCATGGGGAGGGAGGGAGAGAGAGAGAGAGAGAGAGAGAGAGAGAGAGAGAGAGATTGATATATTATATATATATGCAATATATAGTGTCTGCATGGGGAGGGAGGGAGGGAGGGAGAGAGAGAGAGAGAGAGAGAGAGAG
>NW_008360332.1:6971853-6981181 GCF_000622305.1 Nannospalax galili
AAGAAAAGCCAGAGTGGAAGAACCCAGTGGGAGGGCTGGAGCCCCCTCTCCCTAGCTGTGCTAACAGGTTAACGGGCTTGCTCAGGGCTCTCATTGGAAAAAACCAGAGCTAACAAATAGAACTCATGTCTGAGGACTGTGCAAGCATTCCATGTGAGAATGCCAACTGAGAACAAGTAGTCTTCCATCATGAGGGACAGCCTCACAGATGAGAAAGCTAAGCTCAGCAGAAAATACAACAATCCCAAGACCACACAGTGAGTTTGTATCAAAACCCAGAAACCTAAATTAGCCCAAATCTTGATTCCTAATTCAGTACTTTTGCATTAAACATTGTCCCACATCCACAGAGTTTTATAAATATTTTCCCACATTGATTTTGCTCTTTTCTGATCATCAATCATATTTTCAACCAGTTGCATTAAGTATCACATTTAGATACTTTGTAGTTATGTTCCCTCAACTACAGTGAGTTATTTCAAGGGTCAGGTGGTTAGACATGTCTTCTATCTACTCAAATACTGGACACATAATTTTTTAAATTGATTGGCAGAGTGATTTCTTTAGGAAGAAGTTATTACTGTGAATAAAATATTACTGTGAGAAAGATGCTGACCAGTTCGTTGTCCAGGTCCATGAAAGGTTAGACGAGAGGAAATGGGTTTTGAGCAGATGCAAAGAGCCATAAAATTAACCCTGCAAAGAGATTCAAACACAGAAATAATGGAACAAAGATGGCTCAGAACTTCCTCCATGTCAGTATTTTTTGAATACCTTGGACAAAAACAGTTGACAGTGACCACTCGTTCTGTTTGGCACTTGTAAGCCCCAAATGTTGCAGAGCCATTGCTAAGGATCGACAGATCTATTTGTATTTTATACATTGTAGAATGAATAAATAATGTCGTATACCTATATGGAATACTTTCCTCAAAGAATGTGTGTGGAAAAAAGTATTGATTTGGATTTAATGAAATACAATTTCTTTAAAAGCATTATGGATTTTGCAGGATCTTTTATCCATTATGTATTTTTAAGTCAATCAATAAAAACAATAGCTAGCATTATCATTAATTTACAGTGATTATTTTATTTGATTCTCTTAATACTCAGGAGGTAGGTGCAATCACTATCTTCATTTTACATATAATAAATTATGAGTTGGACAGTTTAAGTAATTCTTTGATTTTACTGGTGGTAAATAACGGAGCCAGCTGGAATCTGGCCTCAAAGTTTATTCTGTTTTTACCCAATGCAGGACAACTTTCTAAGTGGCCAATGTAAATTTTACTTATTTTTAGCTATGTATACCTGTATAGGGAGTGAATGTTGGTCTGTGAACATTTATGTTTGAAAAAGATTCTCTGCCTAGTAGGAGTGAAGGTTTAGTCTCTAACGTGTGCACATGCTAGAGAAAACACCCCCACACCCTCACACCCCCATGCCCCCCACACCATATTCTTATATCTGGGGGCTGCAGAGATGGTTCACTTGGTAAAGTGCTTGCCATACAAGCATGAAGACCTGAGCTAGAGCCACAGAACCCATGTAAAAGTCAAGTGCAGTGGTGTAGGCCTGTAATCTCAGCACTTGGGAAGTGAAGACCAAAGGAACTCTGAGGCTCACTAGCCAAACAGTCTAACCAAATCAGTGAGTTCCAGGTTTAGGGAGAGACCTTGTCTCAAAAAATAATGTGGAATATGAGAGGTAACTCGCATTGTGATTCTAGCCACTCCGACAGCTATCAAAGTGTCTGAAAGCAGATCTTGAGTTCACCCCTCTTGAGTCCAGCCCTGAAAGCCAAAAGAAAAATGAAAATCCAATAAATGGATACTCTTAGAAGCCCTCATTGAGAAATTCTACAGACTTTAATTTGGACATTTAGAAATGCCTCCTGTTCTGACTTCTCATTCCCTGCCCAGAAATTGTAATGTTAACTAATCTTGTCTTTACTTCTCCCTCACATCTTCTCCCAGTCAGGAGGAAGGTCAGGGACTTTCTTTTCTCCCTATAGGTAAGAGTTATGAACTTTGGGGGTCTTTCAGATAGGCCTACTGAAGGAGTACCCCAATTGCCATACTTGGCATCCCATTCAGCATGGAAGAAACCAGAGCAATCATTGCCCAATGGCTGGCAGTTGAGATAACCTCCTCAGAGGAGAGCATGACAAAGTAGAAACTAGCTAGACAGCTCAGGATAAAAAGACCCCAAAGAAAAGTAGCCAGTTTCTTTCTTGGCTAAAAGTCAAAAATGTCCTTGAGCACCTTGTCAGCCTATCAAAGGCCAGAGATGTATTTGGGGGCTCTAGTCAGATTCCTAAAAGATTTTAGAGTCACCTTTTCAGAGGGAGAGTGTTTGAATAGTGAAAATTTCCCT
Organism: Nannospalax galili; assembly: GCF_000622305.1. Lineage (NCBI taxonomy): Eukaryota > Metazoa > Chordata > Mammalia > Rodentia > Spalacidae > Nannospalax > Nannospalax galili. The sequence goes on from NW_008360332.1 coordinate 6,974,230, forward strand.
GGGAGAAGGCTCATTCTGCAGACCCAACTTTGCAGTTTCACAGGTCAATCATCTGGTCACAGAACCACCCCTAGGAAGGTGGGTTCGCTTAAGTTGTTCTAAAGACATGGGCGAATGCTTAGTCCATTAATGAGATGGTGAACTTTTCTTGCCCAGAATACCCACTCCTTAGTGTGGTTCTTGTGGATCAGGGTCACAGATATGCAGCTCTCTGTAAGCTTTGCCCAAATCTCTCCTTTTCTTCTCTATCCATCTTTTCTAAACATGCTTCCCCTAATGCTTTGGGTTGCCCCCACGTTTTGAGTTTCTTTACCTTTATCTCTACAACTCCCTTCACCTCCCTGCCATGTGGCTAGCCAGTCCACCATGTGTCTAACCACCATGGTGACTCTAACCCAGCATGACTTTTTCCTTCTCCCCTCCATTCTCCTCAAGGCAGCTGCTGGGATTTATAGCTTGCCTTCCCTGAGGATTTTTTCCTTTAAGTTCTAATACAATTGTCCTAAAGCTTCAAAAGATAATTTTTTAAAGAAGGAGAGCAATCAAGGAAGACAATTGTCATAAATTTCTGGCCTCCACACATATGTGCACACATGTACACATGCACCACAAATGTGCACATACACAAAAGATTCTCTTATCTGCAAGGATAAGTAACAACATGAGCTTTAATTTAGAAAAGAGCCCGGAATAATGAGCTTTATGATTTTAAGCAAGCCAAGTGCTCAGAACTGAGGGATTCAACTGGCTGACCTCTAGGAATGCTGCACGCTAGAGATCTTATTATGCTAGAATTTAGATTAACATTTTCCAAAATGGATGCTCCATTTTCTGTGGATGCTCCATAGAAAAGAGTTTCCATCATTAAGCAAGTCTGAGAAACATTACAAACCAGAAGAACTGCTTTATACAACAGAGAATATCTTCTTTTGGAAAGTTGTAATTAAACATTTATGTGATCAAAGCGCTGGGAAATCCTGAAGAACACTAGATCACAGAAAATCAAATAGGTTCTCTTCTTGAAAGATCTCTTATCAAGGATGTCCAGTTCATTCTGTATAGCCTACTACACCCTAAAAATCATAGGACATTTAACCTCATTTGTATATAAGCACTTTACGGGACTAGTTCATGCAATACACCGAGGTTATAACTCAATTTGACCCATTAAATCATTTCTGAAAAAGTAGTAGGCTGAAAAATGACCTTTTGAGATTCTTACTAAACTTGTCATTCTATGTCAATATTCCTTTCATAAAGCTCTCCAGTGAGAATGTATATTTATCTAAGGGTTACAGTGCCTACTAATTTTTTGTCTTTCTTCAAGCACTGAATATAATTTTTATAACAATGATAGAACTAAGTCACTCTAAAGAGTATGTGCCTCTATTCTTCAAAATCCATGCTAGGTTAATGATTCCTAAATGTTATCATCACTGGAATCACTTGGAAAGTTTGTTGAAATGAAGATTGCCAGGCCTTACCCCAGGGTTTCTCATCCAGTAAATCAGGAATAAGGCCTGAGATTTATACGGTGGTTGTAATCCTGCTGGTTGGGCCTATGTTGCTGTTGGATGCTGATGTATTAAGCTTAGATCACTAATACACAAGATATCTATTTGATCTGTTTCTATATCAAATATTGTTACCTCTTCCCTTAGCCTGATTCTTGAATATCTGCAGCATTTTCTTTATGCTTTACATTTTTACTTAGAGAAAATTTTTAAAACTTTTAAAATATTTTATTTATTTTATTTTTATTTTGTGTGTATGCACGTATTGCCTACATGTAGGTAAGAGCATCTGTGTTGTGCAATGCCCATGGAGGTCAGAAGAGGCTGTCGGGTCCCCTGGGACTGGAGTTATGGACAGTTGTTAGCTGCCATGTGGGTGCTGGGATTCGAACCTGGGTCTTCTGCAAGAACAACCTTTGTTCTTAACTGCTGAGCCATCTCTCCAGCCCCAACTTACAGAAATTTTTATAAACTTTAGAAATAGACACAAGGAGGGAGTTACAGTAATTTTCGTGTGTATACATGCATGTATATATGTGTGTAGAGATATAGGTGAGTGTGCATGAGTGTTTGTGGAGACTGGAAGCCAACAGCAGCTGTCACTCCTCAGGTGTCATCTACCTTGCTTTGTTAGACAAGGTGTCTCACTGACCTGAGTTCATAGGTAGGCAGACTGGCTGTCTAGCAAGTCCCAAAGATTCACCTGTGTCCACCCTCCCAGCACTAGGGTTATAAACATGTGCCCCTATGCCCAGCTTTTTTGAATATGGGCTCTGGAGATCAAACTCAGGTCCTTACGCTTTCAAGGCAAGTGCTTTACAGACTGAAAAGAATCTATTTATTATTCAAATGTGAGTTAACTTCAGTGGAATAAATGTGTTCTCTCTTTGGGTGACTAAGTAATAGTTTGTAAATGTAGATGAATACATTTTATGTCACTGATGCTTGCTTTGGGGCTGTGTTCATTGGGGTGTACAGCTCTTGCAGATCTTTAACTTCTACAGAATAGTCTATAGTGCCAGAGGACCTACAGTGTCATAGGGCTCACTCTTTAAAAGAAAAAAAAGTGCCTGTAAATATAACTACAGACTCAAGAAATCTTGGCAAACCTGGTATAATAATAGATATGTTCCCAGGAAATTGCAAGTCAATTTACTGTCAAGTAGATCCTATTTACATATTTACACATTCTAATTTTAGATATGCCCAACTGACACTGCTTCCTAACTCTTCTGCTGGAAATTTCTGCTCCTTTCCCTCTTTCAGACCTATTGACCTATCAAGGAAACAGGGCAGTCCTCATTGAGCATCTTCTAAGAACTACACCATGTCATCTATACACAATCTATGGAGGCCTGAGAAGTTCCAGCCACATGGATTGGTGGGATTAGAATACAGCCAACCATGAGCACTCCAAATCCACCTCCTTTCACCCCACCTCACTAGGCACTCTGTTCCAAGTCTTAAATGGAAGGAGGAATCTTCATATGGAATAAAGGAGTCTCCCTTTAAGAAACAGTTTTAGTGGAGAATTTCTTGCTATTTTGATGAATGAATCAATATCTATAGGTTTAAAAAAATGCTATTCTTCAGGGCTAAGGATATAGCTCAGTTGGTAGAGTGCTTGCCTAGCATGCACAAAGCCCTGGTTTCAACTTTCAGCAACATATAAATGGGCCTGATGGTGGATGCCAGTAATCTAAGCACTAGGGAGGTGGAGGAGCAGGAGGATCAGAAGTTCAACATTCAAGGTCATTCTCAGTTACATAGCAAGTTTGAGACCACCCTGCAGTACATGAGACTGTGTGTGTGTGTGTGTGTGTGTGTGTGTGTGTGTACATACTTTTCAAATATATGTCACCTTAGAGATGGCATAAATTTGAAACTGAAATTGAGAGAAGCAGCGTGGGTGCTCATGGGTAAAATTAAATCAAGATGTTAGAAGGATGCAAAAATTGTACACCCTGGCTGTTATTTAATAAACCCAGTGGAACTCAAGCAAGCAACAAAAAGGCAGGATTTAGAGGTCCTCCATGATCCCAGGCACCCTATCCAGAGGCCTAGGCAAACCTGCAAATCCGCTCAGGCTTGGCCACAGAGAGCGCAGGATCAGAGCCTTGCAAGTGCTGAGTGGGTTATATAAGGCCGTTCACGGCAGGGCTCTGGATATGAAGGAAAGTATCCAGTCTCCCCAGGCTCTGAAACCCTGTGCAAACAACATTCTCCCAAGGCAGCTGAGCTCTGCCCACAGAGCATTCTTTAGGGCTTACTATGTGTATGAGCTGAGTTCCCTGCTTTTATCCATACAGTCAGCAAGGACTTTGTGAATGTGTGACCTTAGGTTTTAAGAGGACACCACAGAAGTTGACAATGACCTAAACTACCCATGTATGTCAGCCTTTCAATGAGGAGGATGGTGGTAAGAATCCAGGGGATGGCACAGGGCTCCGCACTCTGAAACCAGGGAAAGAATCGCTGGTTTTAATAGTTGCTGGGCTGGGGTGTGAGAGCCTTGGCCATTGAGCTGCTTAGGATTCCTCTGGGAAACAGAAATAAACAAGGTTTGTGAATAGAGCTCTGCTGCTCAGGGATCCACTGGTTTTCACTGGCTGATTTCCCAGGCTACTTCGGTAACTTTCTGCCAACAGAAACCCAGTTTCTTCTGCACATACTTCAATGGCACTGTTCCGTGCAGAACCAAACCAGCCTCTGCTCATGTGGGACCTCATGATTTCTAGATCAGAAGCAAAGACCAGCATGAGTTAAATGAAGTTCCTAATTTCCTTCTTCCACGTAACATTTACTGATTGCCTACTCTGTGCCAAAATCTGTGAAAGACAGCAGTGGTAGAAGATAAGTGTTGGGGCTGGAGAGATGGCTCACCAGTTAAGAGCACTAACTGTTCTTGCAGAAGATCCAGGTTTGATTCCCAGCACCCACATGGTGGTTAATAACCATCTGTAACTCCAGTTCCAGGGGATTTGACACCTTCTTCTGACCTCCTTGGGCACTGCATGACACCAGTGTACTCTCATGCAGGCAATACACTCATACACATAAAATAATAAATAAAATATTTTAAGAAAAGATGATAAGTGGTCTGCTTCCTCAAGGGGCTTGAAGAAGTGCACACAATAGATACAAAATACATGTGCACTACAATGGTAAGGACATTGTAAGAGAAGACAGGGCTTTGTGGGAGGTCAGAAGGCAGCAGCTTTCTATGACATGGTTTCTAGAGCTAACATTTCAGCTGGGTATTAAATGAATACCTGGGGATAGAGGGACAACCCTATGGTAGTGTGACAGAGCATGGCTTGCTCAGAGAATAGTGAGAAAGTTGACAATTTGAGGGCATGTTGAGAAACAGCTAAGAGTTGACATCTTAGCTAAGACGAAGTTTGGAGTGGACTTGGGAAATGACAGGCTTCCAGGGTGAATGGGACGTATATTCACTGGGATGAGGGATGGGAGTGGGTGGTTTGGAATCCCAAGGGATGAGTAGTTCTATCCAGTGTCCAATCAGAATATGTCTGGTCAAGTGTTGGCTGAAGGAATGTTTAAGCTCAGTGATAAATGGTACCAGCTGAGGTCATCCTCTCTGGAGAGTCACAGAAGATGAAGAAGACCTACTCTTTCTATTCAACAGGACATTAATTCCATACTGTCTTCATCCTGTTAACGAGAATTTCTTGTGTCTGCAAAGGCTGATTGACTCATTAGAACTTCTGTAATATGCAGAGTTTGGAATCTTGCAGATCCAGAGTCTAGTACAATTTATCTTGGGCTATCTTCAGCCCCCTAAATAGTTATTTCCTTGCCTACCTCTATATCAGCTCCAACATCCTGTGACAAACAGATAAAACAATCCTTTGAAATGTATGAACAGACCCCTAGTTTCCATCAATCAAAGGACAAAGAATGCTGTCAGCTAGCTTTGGAGGCCTATAGCAGAATTCGCCCCACCTACCTAATGTACCCACCAATTATTTGTATTGATTTATGACTTTCTTTGTCCTGTTACTATAAAAAATTCATAAAAGTACTACCTCATTGGAACACGGTATTTGGGAAGACCTAAATTTGTGTTCCTGGGCCATGATCACTCATATTTGACTCCAAAAGAAGCCATTTCTTTTATTCCTTTATGGTGAGATCTATTTCTTTCATTGACAATCCATTTTTCTGTTACGGCAACAAAATACTTGAGACTGGGAAGTTGATAATGAAGTTTATTTGTTTCATGGTTCTAGACACTGAGAGATTTGAGAACATGGTGCTAACATCTGTTCAACATCTGGCAAAGGCCTCTTGCTGCATCCCTACATGGTGGAGGACATCACACTGTGAGGTAGAACAAGCATGTTAGCCTTGTTTTCTCTTCCACTCCTTGAAAAAACTTTAATGCTACCATGGAGACCCCACCCTCATGACCTTATCTAACCTTAATTACCTCCCAAAGGGGTCCAAACACTACTAATATCTCACTTTGGGGACCAAGCTTCTAATACGAATTCTGAGTGCCACACCCAACCAAACCAAAGCACCTACATCCACCCATCACCGTTTTATCTTAAATTCTCACCCCTCAAGTGTATCTTCCACACTGTCACCAAAGCCATTTTCAAACAACCTTCAATCTCTGGCTTTTGATTGGCCACAGGATCTTAGCAGCCTTGGACTTCCTCATACAACCTAGCTTTGTATACTTTTGTGGTTTAGCTCATGGGAGAATGATAAAACTTTCTGTGCCCATCAGAGTGTAGCTGGAGAACCATGTCTTCAGGAAAATCTCTTTAACTCTTAGCAAGAGTCCTCCTTTCTCGGACCCATACCATTGGATTAGTTCCAGTAAGCACTGTGAACCCTGCCTTGTTTTCTAGGTCCTCTCTGGGAAGTGTCTTTGAAGTCAGTATCTTATCCGAGTGGACAAGAAAGAAGGAAAAAGAGAAGAGAGGGAACTATCCTAGATTTTGAGTATATACAATAAATGACACCTAGACGGGAATCAGATGTTCAGAGACAGGTGAGGTCAATGTGGAATGTTGTATTTTCTAAAGACAGCCTCTACAGTATTTCCCAAGCTCTTCTACAGTGTGGCCTACCATTAAGAAAGGAACCTAGGGGACTGGAGAGATGGCTCAATAGTTAAGAACGAGAGGTGCTCTTGCAGAGGACCTGGGTTAGATTCCCAGCAGCCACATGGCAGCTGACAACCATCAATAACTCCAGTTCCAGGGTAATACGATGCCCTGTTCTGACCTCCAAGGGCACTGCACAACTGTACTTACACATATACAGCAATACACTCTTACACATGAAATAAAAATAATGAATAAAAATTTTTTTTTTTTTTAAGAAGGAAGGGAGGGAGGGAGGGAGGGCATTTATTTTACAAGTGTCTGGGAATGGTTGTGCCCAAAGGGTTTCTTCTTCCC
>NW_008360332.1:6981387-6988374 GCF_000622305.1 Nannospalax galili
AAAAAAAAGGAGCCTAATTTCTGTCCCATGGTAGTCTTGGGATTTTCTTGTAACCAAGAGAATCCTGAGGAAGTTGTATTACACAACTTTTGAGGCTACATCAGAAGATACCAGGAAACTTCCTCTTTGCTCTCTGGGAGAATCCTTCCTCTGGGAGGAATGAACTACCTTGTAAGAAAAGCCACCACCCAGAGTCCATGGTGCTGACTCTGGGAAATAAGCCCAGCTGAATTCACACTTCCAGCCAGCTCTACCAAGCTCCCAAATGTGAGAGCAAAGTCATTTTGGATCCTCTGGTCTAGCCCATGACAAAAATCATTGCCTGGATGAAGAGGAGAATTATCCAAGGGGCCTGCGTGACCACCTCACCACAGAATCCACAGCATATAGTAGATGCTGTTTTAAGTGACTTAATTCAGGGATAGTTTGTTATATAGCAGTAAATATTGGAAAAGCCAAAGAATGGCTACCTGACCCTGCCTTTTGTTCCTAAAGCTCACCAGTCTTCTGAAAAAGTCATAATCACTGGCCAATTCAAGAGGAAAACCAGGAGATTCCCACTCACCTCAAATGCTAGAGGGGACCACAGTGTAGTTCAGTTGGTAGAGTGGTTGCCTAGTATGCACAAAACACAGGGTTGAGTCCTAGTACCAAATAAACTGACATTGTCTGTTTGCTTCTAATCCCAGCACTTGGGAGATGGAGGCAGAAAGATCAGAAATTCAAGGTCATCCTTGGTTAGACAGGGAAGTCTGAAGTAAGCCTAGGCTAGAGACTGCCTCAAAAAGAAAAACAATATGATACTTACCGAGAACCACCAAATGACTTTAGCAAAGGGTTGTGCAGCGCCTGCCTCACCAGGAGCAGGGACCCACCCTAGGCCTGCAGATGCTAACAGCACTTGCTAACAACACAGATCAGACAGTTCGGAAGAATGACCTGTCTTTATGCCTGGCAAACTGCCAAGTCTAGAGATTGGATAAATATTTGTTGCGTGAATTGATTGAATCTGGAGACTGACTCTCAGCAGTACTGTGGCTTTGTTTATTGAAAGGCAATGAGCCACCCAAGGGCTATGGGTTCCAAAATTCAATGCAGATCTGGATTCTCCCTCTCTCCCCCACTCTCTCCCTCCCCCCTCCTTGCCCCCCTCCCTTCCTCCCTCTTATTTTAGTGAGAATGCTCAGAGGTTGCAGAGGTGTGAAGGGATTTTCTGAGGATTCAGTCTGGGAGTTATCTGTCTGGCCTTCAGGCCTGCTGTGGACACTTTAACTTGAAGGTTATACCAGTTGCTCACAAAAGTATTTCCAGTCCTCTTCCCTCATTCCATGGAACTCATTAGCTAAATGTTAGCACCCATGGGTCCCTCTAATAGTTCTATGGTTGTTATTCTGAGCACTAGATGAAACATCACTATTTCCTGAGCTCACAAGAGTTTCTTTTTCCTAGGACCACATTTTTAAGATCTCTCATACTGGTTTAAAGCTGCTAGTGCCTGAGGGAGAGGTTGACAGAAGATCAGCATACAGTCCCTCATAGTTTTCCTGAAAAGGAAATCGTGAGATTTCAGATAACTTGAACCAGTTCTTCCTCCTGGGAGAAGAGATCAGTCTCCTGCCCTGTATTTTCAGATCTTTAGTATTCTTATCCATGGCATATTTGGGAAGCCATCATACTGTCTGAGAATGTGCTTTTTTTAAAAAAAAAATTTTTTATTTATTATTTTTGTTCATTTTATGTGTATGAGCATATTGCCTGCATGTACCTAGAATGCACCCGCACCATGCAATGCCTGTGGAGGTGAGAAGAGGGCTTCAGATCCTCCAGAACTGGAGTTAAGGATGGTTATTAGCTGCCATGTGGGTACTGGGACTTGATCCAGTGTCTTCTGCAAGAGCAACTATCTCTCTAGCTCGGAGAATGTGCTTTAAGTTAGAGTTTTACAAGAGTAAGATTTTTGTATGGCTTTCAAATGACTGGAGATTTTCTTTAGCCAAATATCTTATTTTTATGGAACTGGCAACAAACGATACAATATTCAACGTGAAAACTGTGCCTTTTTCTCTCATTGAAACATTCAAATTCCTCTGTCTCTGGGACAAGTCTCTCCTCTATCTCTGACTCTAGAATTAAGCCAGAAATTTGTTAAATATATGGCAAGCAAAATGTTAAACCAGAGACCTTTCACTCAAGGATTCAGACAAAGGCAGCCTTGAATCAAAACAAATGGGAGAATTAGCTTCGGAGGCAGGCAGAATCAATTGTTTTCGGGTCGGTTTTGGTTTAGGGAGCCTAATGAAGACAGATGGCTTAGCAATGGCTGGGATTAGGGCACTGTCGGCCCTCCTTAATCATTGCCAGGTCCTAAGTACCTGTTCAATTCCAAATACCTCTGCTGTCACAGGCATTTTCCAATATTCTAGACTAACTGTATAGCATATATGTTAATTATTCTATTAACAGACTAATGTTAGTTAATTAACATGTGCATTGTTACACAACATTTAGGAAGGCCTGCAGCTCATTTTTAAATGACATTGACATTCTTTGCTCAATTTTGCAATCATCAGGAAACTAAATTAGAGAAACCAAGCAACCTGCTTTTCTGTGGTTTATCTGTGTCTCTGTACTCTAAGTGCCCTGAGGGCAGGATCTGGGTGTGATTCATCTCTGGATGCTTCTTGGTGTCTGGCACAGTGCCTTGCACACTGGAATGACACTGTAAATAGTTTTGGAATGAATGAAAAGAAGCCTTCTTGAATGGGAAAGAGTGAATTCAGCTTGAAGGTACGAGCTGGGCCTCTGACAGCCATGTGAGTTATGAAACATTTGTATAGCACCGTGTCCCTGGCAACACTTCCATATACTCATTTTTCTCTGGGCCAAATGTCATCAAATTTTACTATTGAGGAAATTCACCTTCAGAGAAACTGTGGAATTCTAATTTTCAGATCCTCGAATTCCAGATTTTCTAATTCTTTAGTTTGTGGAATTAGAAAACAAAAACTATACCCACACATACAAATATACCAAAATTCACATCATGGTCTGTGTTTTCACTCATTTTTGCCAAAGCTGTATTTCAGGAGATGAAGTTAGCATATTTAAAATATATGCTTCTTTGCCAGACCCAGTAGAACTCAGAGTAGCTGAGAGGTTGATACAGCTGAACCCACTGACTCAATTTCTTGTACATGCACAAAAATTCAGTGTTTGGCTTTGAAAATACACGTAATCATGAGGTACAACCAGAAAGTCAATAAAAATCAACTTGAACTTGTACAACTGAAAGAGCTGGTCTAGAAGAAAGTTAAAATTAGAAATTATGGATCAGAGATGTTTAGAGCTACCTTGTGATATTTGCAATACGGCAGTAAGGGAAAATCCATTGTAAGTATTCTGTAGATGACTTAAACACAGGCACCAAACATGAAGGACTGCAGACGGTGCTCTGCCCCATTCCCATTTCTGGGAGCGGCAGATATTAACAGTCAGCACAGCAAGCAGGGGGCTGCTGGCTCCGCCTTCCTTCTCTTGGAATGAAAGCCAAAAAGTGTTCCTCATCACTTCTTTGATCTCTGGCTCTTTATTTTTAGAACTCTTCTGTCCAACATCCTCTGCCCCACTGCTGTGACCTTTCACGACACGCTTCTCCTGATGGCTATTTTGAGATCATATTCCTTTCCCAAAGTATTACTACAGCTAGAACTAATGTATGAGGTAGATCTGCACAAGTCCTTGCTGGAAAAAGTACCCAAAGTACATGTTTCCACAGGAAAGTGAGTGAGCTGGGATACAAAAGCAGGCACAACGAATTCTACAAGGACTGCTCGATTAATTCGATACCACAAGGCAGCATTATCTGGTTGCAGAATCTGGGCACATCTTATAAAGGGATATGTTCGGCACAGCTAAAGGGCTATAAGTACATGCATATATGTATGTGTTTGTGTGTGTGCATGTGTATGTGTTGTTTAAAGTATAGAGAAAGAAGAAGCATAACCAGAAAGGACATAATAGAATTTATTACTTCACATTCCTTTTTCATACTTTACCTTTACCTCTCCCTAAGCCCATAAACCATACACAGTAATAACCAGTGTTAACAATGAAAAGAAAGGTCAAAGAGACTGAGCATGTCTGGCAGTCCTTAGGATTTGCAGAAAGGATTTCTGCATAGAATTTTAAAAATTAGAACAGAAGCTTCCTCAATATAAATAAGACCAACATTTAGATCCTGGGGAAACCTCCCTTCAATGAAGAGACAAGAGTAACTTTTTGTACTTGTCATTATTTCTCCTGCACCAAATACAATGCTAACGAGACAACTACATTACTTAGGAAGCCTGACATAACAATAACATCTAGTCTTACTAAGTATTTAGTGTATGTATATGTAACAAGTGTTGTTTTACAAGCTCTGTATATCATTGAGTACTGACAATTAGGCCATGAGATTCGTGTTTGTATTGTCACTCTTTGAGAAAAAGACTAAAGTTCAGAGAGACTAGATATCTTGGCCAAAGCCAAACAGATGCCTAATAATTTACAACAAAGGTTTTTGAAGTTATACTAAAAGTAGCATTAAAGGGGGCAACAAGATGGCTCAGTGGGTAAAAGTGCTTGCTCTGCAGTCTGACGATCTGAGTCCAATCCAATCCCTGGAACCCATGTAAAAATGGAAGGAGCAGACACTGCAGAATTGTCCTTTGACCTCCACACACTCATTGTGGCATGCATGCACCTGCACTCACACCCACATCATGTACACACAGAGTCACACAATAATAATAAAGTTAAAACATTTTAAAAGTGGCGTAAAAGTTTTACTGAAAGAAAATGTCATATGAAAATGAGGTCTTGATTTATGTAGAACTTTTTTTTTTTTTGCCCGGCTTTTATTCCGTTAATTGGTTTAAGCTTCCCCCAAGTCACTGCTCTTCAAAAACTTGAATCTTAATGACTAAATAATGTCTCCTAATGTGATTTAATCAGTGTATTTCTGGAAAGGATATTGCAAAGCAGACATTCTTCTAAATGGTTGGTGGTGCTCTACACTAAAATACTATGCTCTGGGAAGCAGTTTCACAGTATGCCAACAGTAATAAAATAATCCATACTCATTGCTCAGAAGTGGAAGGTATAAGACAAGTATTTATTTTCAAACTGCTGCTTTCTCTGTGAAGCCATTCTTCAGATTGCGTCCCTGACTTCTGACTTCTTAGCAGAGACCTGAGCAATCTATGAAGTCACTCAGTAGATGCAACAACAGAGTCACATCTTAGTAGTAGTGCTAAATTATTGCTCTTTTTTTTTTTTTTTTTTTTTTGTTTTTTTTGGAGACAGGGTCTCCCTGCAGCCCCAGCTGTCCTGGAACTCACTATGTAGACCAGGCTGGCCTCGAACTCACAGAGATCCGCCTGCCCCTGCCTCCTGAGTGCTGGGATTAAAGGCATGTGCCAACACGCCCAGCTTAAATTATTTCTTGAATGAATATAATACTTGTTTTGTGCAAGAAAAACTTAAAATAGGGTTTGAATTAGTCAGACTGATGGGCATGTTAGCTAACACTTGGCAAAATAAAGTTCAAAACTACTTTAAAAAAAAAGAAACTCAATAAAATTACATTCATAATTCTGTTTCCAATATAACATGACTAGACATACCAGGAAATAATATAATGTAATCTAGAATAAGGAAAAAAGTCAACCAGGAGAGACAGACCCAGACATAACAAGGGTCATGAAACTAGATGATGACACTAAAACCATTATTACAGCCATGTATAGTACATAAACTAAGAAAATGAATAAAATTGGAAAATGAATAAAATAAAATACAACTTGTAAGGATGAAGCATAAAATATCTGAAAGAAATGTTTCATTAGATGAACTTAATAGCAAATGAGATACTGCAGAAAATATATTTTTGAGGATATAGAAACTTAGAATATATAAAACATACAAGGGAAACATATTTTTTAAAAATCAGCAGGAGCTTTTGATTTATAGAACAAGGAGAAAATGTGTAAAATTGAATTCCCAGGAAAGAAGTAAAATAATGGAAAAATACTTGAGAAAATTATGGTGGGAATTTGTACAAAATTATTCAAAGTTATAAGCTCACATACCCATGAATCTTAAGCAGGATGAAAACAAATTGGTACTAAAGTATATAATTTTTCAATTGCTGAAATTCAAGTATAAAGAGAGAATATCAAAGATAAAAAATGGAACAGATAGAGCAACAGAAAAAAGAGAAACAGCAGACTTCTGTCAGAAGCAAGCAAAGCAAGGAACAGGGGTATGTCTTCAAGTCATCGCAAGAAGGTATCAACCTCACACTCCAAACCTGCTAAAGCAAAATAAAAACTGGTTTAGACTGAAACAGGCAGAGCATCATTGGCACACCTGAAACTAACATTTCTTATTTATTTATTTTTTGTGTGTATGAGTGTTTTGCTTACCTACATGTATGTAAGTACACCACATGGGTGCACTACCTACATGTATGTAAGTATACCACAGAGATCAGAGAGGATGTAGGAGCCCCTGGAATTGGAGTTGTAAAATACTATTTGGATGCCCTTTCTTCAACCCCTTAAATATCTTTAGAGGATAACTGTCTGGGGTCTGGAGAGATGGCTCAGAGGTTAAGAGCACCAGCTGCTCCTGCAGAGGACCTCGATTTGAATCCCAGCACCCACATGGTGGCTAACAACCACCCATAACTCCAGTTCCAGGGGACCCAATGCCTTCTTCTGACCTCTGTGGGCATTGCACAACATGGCTACACTTACATACATGCAGGCAATATACTCATTCACATAAAAATGATAAAATAATTTTTTGAAAAAAGATAACTGACTGAATAAAAAATAATTACAATAAATTGCAATAAATTGTATCATTAATACCACATAGAGGAGTAAATGTAGCGATACAATATCACAAAGGGCCAGAGGGGAAAATTTTTAAAAATCATTG
>NW_008360332.1:6988486-7009823 GCF_000622305.1 Nannospalax galili
TGGCGGGAGAGACTGGAGTGATGCATCTACAGGCCATTAGCAATGATTGGAAGCTGTAAGAGGTAAGGATGGGTTATTTCCCAGAACCTTTGGAGGTAGCACGGCCCTGCTGACAGAGCTGGGGATGTAGGGTAGCCAAGGTGTGTGGAGATGATACGGTAAGTATTAACAATAAAGAGCTACACAGAGCCAGTGCTCCCTAGGTCTGAAAAGGCTATCCCTGCTGCTTTCCAGTGAGTACCTATCGGTCACTCAGGTGAGCAAGCCACCCAAGGCTGAGGCAAGAACTGCCTACAGAGAGTGAGAGAGCAACGTTTAGAACACACACAGAGCAAGGGATATGCTGTGCTCCAGCAGTCAGACAGAAACACTATAAATTCTGGGGCATCATGTGATATGTTCAGAGTGGTTTTTCCTTATTAGTGGGGGCAAATTAACCCTAGCCTAAATGCTGCTCTGACGCTAACAAAGCTGAAAAGAAAAACTCGAAAGGTACTAAATTATTTCTAGAAGGCCGTCACACGACAAAATTTAGGAATAGTCTTATTAGTCCACGAATGTGAACAAACCCAGCGTCCAACAAGGTAAGTTTCAGAGTGTCTGGCATTCACTTAAAAACAATCAGATTGGGACTGGAGAGATGGCTTAATGCTTAAGAGCACTGGCTGCTCTGGCACAAGATCTGGGTTCAATTCCCACCACCCACATGGCGGCTAACAACCATCTACAACTCCAGTTCCAGGGGAATCAGACGCCCTCTTCTGATCTCTGTGGGCATTACATAACATGGGTGCACTTACATACATGTAGGTCATATACTCACACACATAAAATAAAAATAATAAATAAAAAGTTTTTAAAATGATCAGATACTGGCAGTGGTAGTATATGCCTTTAATCCCAGCATTCAGAGGCAGAAGAAGGTGGATCTCTGCAAGTTTGAGACCAGCCTGGTCTATATAGTGAGTTCAGGCCCTCTATTAAGACCAGGACTATGTAATGAGACCTTGTCTGAAAAAAAATACCGGTAGAGGGGCATTTTTCTTTAAGGGTGTGTTGCCAGGTAGGTTGACAAGGGTCCAGGGGATTGACCCAGACCTAAGAGCATTTGGGGAACACAAATTATACTTGATAGATCTTAAAAATAATAATAGAGGACATGAAGTCAGAGGGAAGGGTAATAAGGTGGGGTGGGGATGGGGAAGGGGCTCTGAATATGAGCAAAATATGTTGCATGAAATTCTCAAAGAATCAACAAATATTTTTTAAAAATAAATTTTACACAAAGATCAGACAAGCAAGTAAGAAGAAAATGCAATCTAAAATGAGAAGAAAAATTATTTACTAAAAACAGATCCACAAGGGACACGTGACAGAATTAGAAACAAGTTCATAAAAGTTATTTTGCCTACATTCCATATATTTATCAAGGTTATGGGAAGATTAAGCATGTTAAGTGGCAATACAGGAGAATTTTTAATTAAAAAATATTTTTGCAATTTTTATGTAACACATTTTGATCATATTAGATTCCTTCACTTATCTGCAACCCCTTTACTACCCCCCATCCAATTTCATGTACTTTTATACTTTTCATATATGTATAAAGGCCTATAGTCAAATTTGTATCCCCAAATGCCCTTTGGTGTGGGTTCATCCATTGGTGCCTGGTCAATCTACCAAGGTTCTCACCCTTAAACAATACTGACTCTCCCCCTCCCAGGAACCATCAGTTCCTCAGCTAGGGTTGAGATTTCTTCCCCATGTCTATGCTGGGATTTTGTCTGGTGTGAGCTTGCATAGGACTTGTGCATGTTGTCAGATAGCTATGAGTTCATATGAGTAACTGACCAGCTGACTGGAAGACTTTCCTTGTGGTCATCAACCTCCTCTGGATCTTACAATCTTTCCACTCCTTCTTCCATAATGATCCCTGAGCCTTGGGAGGCAGAGGTTTGATACAGGTGTCCTATTCAGGGATAAGCAGTTTGCAGCCTCTTGTTCTCTGGGCATCGGCCGGTTTGTGGGTTTCTGTGTTAGTCACCATCTGATGCATATGGAAGCTTTTGTGCTGAGAGTTGAGAGTTAAAGACTCATTCAAGCCTCTAGGGCTGACGGCAGGTGTAGTGGCTCATGCTTGTAATTTTAGCACTTGAGATGCCAAGGCAGCAGAATCAACAGTTTGAGATTAGCTTGAAAGTTTTTTTAAAAAGAAAAGAAAAAAAATCTTCTAGGCTTGAAACTACAGTGTTTGAGATGAAAACACAGTAACAGTACTGAGCAGCCGATCACAAACCTATCCTTGAAAATACTGACGACAGGCTGGGAAGGTGACTCACTGGGTAAAGGGCTTTGCCGCACAAGCACGAGGTCAGAAGCTCCAATACCCAGAACCCAAGGAAAGCCCCACACAATAGCCGGCTTCTGTAATCCCAGTGCTTCTGCATCAAAATGGGAAGTGGATGCAGGAGAATCCCTGGAAGCTCGTGGGCTAGTCGACTTGGCACACATAGCAGCTGACAACTACAAAAAAAGAGACCCTCCTCTCCAAGGAGGTGGAGAGCTAGACCAACCCTGAAGGTTGGCCTTTGACCTCCAAGTGCTGTGTGACATGCACATGCCTGCATTCACACAGAGGAACGTGCACATGTCCCACAAACATGCACATACACACAATTAAAATTTTTAAATGCTGGTGCCTTTGAAGACACAGCATTAAAACTGTCCAGAATAAAACACAGAAACTAGGGCCAGCGAGATGGATCAGCTGGTAAAGGCACTTGTCACCAAGCCTGACAAACCTGAATTCCATCCCCGATCCATATGGTGAAAGGAAAGCGCCAACTCCAGAAAATTGTCCTGAGATCTCCACACACGCCACGGCAGGCACCCCCCACACCCACCCACACACATACACATACACACATGCGCACACACAAATTAATTAAAATATAATAATAAAACATATAAACAAAAAGTAAAAATAGACATTGTACTCATAGTCTAGGAAAAAGTTCAAGTAACCTAATATACATGTAACTGGAGTCTGCAAAATTCAATAGAATGTGTGAGACCAAAAAAAATTTAAAGAAATAATGACGGAAATTTTTTTCCAAATTTGATGAAAATTTAAAACCCCAAGTACAAGAAAAATGAAGAAAACTATAGCAAAGCACATCACAATCAAATTTCTTATAACTGGCTGTTAAAAACATTCCTAAAAGTCACAAAACCCAGAGTACATAGTGAAGAACATGCTTTTAAATATCAGCATTTGAAAGCAGGAACGGTGTTGTTTCAGAAACGTCAACCAAGAAGAGTGTGGCAACATCTCTAAAGAAGGAAAGGAAAATCTGCCAATTCAGAATCCAATATCTGGAAACAATATCTTTCAAAAAAAGGAGAAAGACACGAATGAATGAATGAAATGACTGGTAGAAACTGATTAAGGTCAGAAGGTTAATGAATAATCTTGTACTCATGAGTTCTCTGGCTCTGATGTGATATGAGATGCCAATCCTGGAGAAAGCTGGGTGAAGGGTTCATGGATCACCAATGTCCTATTTTTTTTTTTATTTTTTATTTTTTTTGTCTTTTTGAGGCAGGGTCTCCCTGTAGCCCCAGCTGTCCTGGAACTCACTATGTAGACCAGGCTGGCCTTGAACTCACAGAGATCCACCTGCCTCTGCCTCCCGAGTGATGGGATTAAAGGCATATGCCACCACGCTCGGCCAATGTCCTATTTTTGCAAGCTCCTGAGACTATATTATGCCAAAATTAAAGGTTTGAAAACTTAAGATTAAACAAAGCTTTTATAGATACATAAGAATGGAAAGAATTCATCACCAGCATGTCTGTGCAAGAAATTAAAAGGGGCTGGAAAGATGGCTCAGTGGTTAAAAGCACTGACTGCTCTTGCAGAGGACCCAGGTCTGGTTCCCAGCATCCACGTGGTGGCTAACAATCATCTGTAACTTCAGTTCCAGGGGACCCAATGCCCTCTTCTGGCCTCCACGAACATTGTACAATATAAGTATACTTACATACATGCAGGCAATACACTCATACACATAAAATAAAAATAATAAATGAAATATTTTTAAAAAGAAATTAGAAGAACTGATTTGTGCAGAAGAAAAAATAATTCCAAAAATAAAACTGGTTCTAAACAAGGAGAAGAGCACCAGGGGTGGCACTTTTGTGGGTAAATATCAAACTTTTATTTTATATACCTCTCTGAAGAATTAATGCTAGGATATTAATAATGTATCAAGTAACATGATGCAATTTATATGGAAACAAAATATATAATAAAAACTATACAAGTATGGAAAGGGAAACGCACTGTTAGGAGATCTTCATATGGTAAATGAAACAGTATAATATCATCTGACTGTAGATACATTTAAACTGTATATTATAAACCCTGAAGCAGTCATTGAAATAAAATAACAAAGGGTTATAATAACTCTAAGACATTAAAAGGAGTAAAATGCAGCCTCAAAAAATTTAATCCAAGAAAGGAGGAAAAGGAAAAATAGAACAAATAGAAAACATATAAAGAAGACATTGGTGAATCTGAAGAATATGGACAACCATATTCAGTGTGAAAGGTCTGAGCATCTCAATTAAAAAGTAGAAAATGCATCTGGGTGTGGTGGTACACGCCTTTAGTCTCAGCACTCCAGAGGCAGAGGCAAGTGGATTTCTGTAAGATTGAGATCAGCCCGGTCTACATAAGTGGGTTCGAGGCTATCTGGGGCTATAGGGAGACCCTGTCTCAAAACAACAACAAAAACTCACTTTAAATCTAGAGATACAAACGAGTGGAAAATAAAAGAATGAGAAAAATATCATGTAAGGAAGGATTAGTGCTAGGAATAAAGGATGTATATAGATTAGTGAGGCTAATTTTCCAATGAAGAAACCCCAAATGTGTACATGTGTGTATATGTGTATAGTATGTATACATGTATATGTATGTATATATGTATACACACAAACACACAGATTTTGTGCTTTTTTTTTTCTCTATAAGAAACTAGCTCATGGGGGCTGGAGACATGGCTTAGCGGTTAAGAACACTGGCTGTTCTTGCAGAAGACCTGGGTTCAAATCCCAGCACCCACATGGCAGCTAACAACTGTCTGTAACTCCAGTTCCAGGGATCCGACAGTCTATTCTTACCTCCACGGGCATTACACAACACAGGTGCACTTACCTACACACAGGCAATACATGCACATACATAAAATAAAAATAATAAAATATTTTTTAAAAAAGAAATTAGCTCATGTGCCAGGTGTGGTAGTGCACACCTTTGATCCCAGCACTTGGGAGGCAGAGGCAGGCAGATCTCTGAGTTCCAGGCCAACCTGGTCTACATAGTGAGTTCCAGGCCAGCTGAGGCTTCAGGGAGACCTTTTTTGTCTGAAAAGACCAAAAAAACAAAAAGTAGCTCATGTACGTATAAGGCACTGACAAGGCCCGAGATCTATGACTGGTGAACTGGAGACCCAGGAGAGCTAATGGTGTAGCTCCGGTGCGAAGTCCAAGATCCCTGAAACCCTGAAAGTACCAGTATGTCAGCTCAAGTGTAAAGGCAGGTGGACAAACAAAACAAAATCAACAACAAAAACAAAACTGTGGTCCAATTCAAAAGCAATCAGCTGAAGGAACTTCTGCTTGCTGGCAGGGCACCAACCTTGTTTTAAGGCCTTCAGCAGAGTAGATAAAGCCCACCCACATCAAAGAGAGCAATGTGCTTTTTGAGAGCATGTCTCAAAAAGGAAAAGGAAAAAAAGAAAGAGGAGGGGGAATAAGAAAGATCAACTCAAAGTAAACAGAAGAGAGAAAAGAAAGCAAGCCATATCAAGAAAAATGGTGGGTGGGAGTTGGAGAGATGGCTCAGTTGTTAAGAACACTTAACTGTTCTTCCAAAGGACCTGGGTTTGATTCCCAGTACCCACATTCGTTTGTAACTCCAGTTCCTGGGGATCCAACACCCTCTTCTGGCCTCTGTGGGCTTTGCAAGCATGTGGTGCACTTACATACATGCAGGCAAAACACTCACACATAAAATAAAAATATTTAAAAAGAAAAATGACAGAGCTCTCCTAAATGCCATCAGCTGGAGTAGAAGCTCAGAGTTCAGCCCTCTCACCCAACAAGCTCTCCTTTCTTGTCCACTTCCACTGTGACAAGGCTTTTAATTTCTGGCTTTACCTTTCTACAACAGAAACAGAGTTTTAACACATACAGTTTCAGGTAAGGTCCAGAGTATAGCTCATAAGCCCACCATTAAGATACAAATTTCCCCTAAAGCACTAAACATTAAGAAGCCTGGACTGTGGAAAGTAGAAAGACCATTGGCTAACAATATCCCACTCTTTGTGAATTAAAGGTTGTTAGAAGAGCCTCAAGTCTCATTTGATTCTATGTCCTAAACAGTCAATTGAATCTAATCAGAGGAATATGAAGTTTGCTTTTCAGCCTTTACAAAGGAAGCGTGTAAGTTCAAGAGTAGTACCATGTGGTGTGATGAAAAGGTCTCATCCCCAGTGTGGGGCCATGTTCAGGCATAAGCTGCTCTTATAGTCTGTATATTTTATAAAGTCCCCTACTATGTGTATAGACACTCAATATTTTTGCAAATGGCCACTCCTCTACGCTGCGCCTTTTTCAAAGTCTGAGACCACATCTTAGTCTTTGCTGTATTCTCAAACCCTAGCGTGGCACAATCATTTCATAAAGTTTCTTTAAAAGGCAAGAGCAGACCCGTTAGATCTCTAGAGGGTGACAGATAGACCCTGGAGACTTTCCTGTAAACAAAACAAGGCTTCAGATCCAAGCAGAAACCAGCCAACCAACCAACAAAAACAGCCTATTATCTCTTTTCTGTGATTATATTTTTTAAAGCATTTTTTAAGAAACAGACATTTCCAGTCTTCAGTGAGAGGTTGGGTGGGTCTGGGTTTTATCTGAAGCCATCTGCCCATCCTTTTCCCACAGAGTTTTGGAAGAAAGCAGACAGCTGATGACTCACACCTCGGCACACTTTTTAGTTCCTATGAACCAACACCAAACTGTGTTCCAACAGAGAGGCATTTATTAAGGATCAAGACCTGGATGTCCCTGGCCTGAGAAAGTAGGTCATGTTATAAGGTTTCCAGCATGGTACTAAATTAACTGCATTCAGTTCCAGACGGTTAATGACTAATAGCTGAGGACATGTTTATAGGTGGGAATTGTCTCAACTCTCGTTTTATAACCTTTCAGAAGCCTTCTTCTGAGCTTTCTTCCACCTTCCTCCCCATCTTCCTCTCTCATCTCTTTGGTTTGCATTTTCAGGCTCAGAGGCATTAAAACAGCATTTGTAGGATGGCCCCACCATGAAAGTTGGCCCTGTCCTGGCTTCCTGTCTTCCATGAGAGTTCATGGACTTCTCTATCCAGAACAAAAGAGCTATGACCTAGAAAGTGCAGAAAGCCTGGAGAAAAGAGAGGTGGGTGGAGTCTGGGTTGGTTGTCACAAGAAATAACAATGAGTTCATGGGAAGGCAGTCTTCTGTCTTGCTTTCAACAATCTCGGTTGCATCACCCCCCCCCACACACACACACCACCCTCAGGCTGCCTCAGACGTTCTCTCTCCATCAGGGACAGTGCCCCTGCCTCCCAGAGACTCTAAGGAAGCTTTGGATTGGAACTCAGATCCTAGATTGATAATAATCTCATTTGCAGGGCACATCTCAGTTCCCAAAAGGGTAACCCTTAAGACAATTTTATTCCATCCTACCAATACTGTGAGGAATTACCATCTTTGTATCTTCATACTAGCATGACAAAATGATTTTGAAAGGGTGCTTTTAAAGGTAAGCATGGAAGCTTTGGAAATGTAAAGGGTGACAGAGAACACCCACGTGATAGCCCAGAGACTTACCTGGAAACAAACTAAGGCTACAGATCCAGGCTGAAACCAAAGAACCGAGGCTTAGATGAGTCTGAAGTCCAGTGAGGTTTGGTGGTTAACCTGAGGACATAACATAGCCAGAGGTGCCTGCTGACACTCCTCTTTTCTGATGGCCTCAATGCAAAGGGCTCGGGTCTAGAGAGGCGCCTCAGTGGTTAAGAGCACTAGCTGTTCTTGCAGAGGACCGAGGTTTGATTCCCAGCATCAGTACCCACAAGGCAGCTAACAACTGTCCGTGATTCCAGTTCCAGGGGAATCTGATGCCCACTTCTGAGCATGGGTATTGTGCAACACAGGTGCACTTATATACATACAGGCAACACACTCATACACAAAGAATAAAAATAATAAAATATTTTAAAAATTTAGAAAGGACTCAATCTCTCTTGTTCCAAGTACTTCACACTTCTTGTTTTTTGTTCCTGAAACCCCACTCTCTGGTTCATTCCAGCCCTCCTATCCTTACACACACACACACACACACACACACGCACACACACACATACACACACACACACACACACACACATACACACACCCCTTCAAAACGCTTGTCTAACATGTCTAACACTCTCTTCACATAACCACCTATCTTCTAGAAGCTGTCTTCCAGGTTATATACCATAGTTCTCTAGGGTAGCCTTGGCCTGCCATCGTACCTCCCATCTAGCTCTCAAACACAAAATCTCTCAATCATGCTTTCTGTGTTATTTCTAATGATCACTACAACATCTGGAGCCTTCCATTTATCACTGGAAAAGAGTTCACATGTATCCAAATCATCCACCGTAGAGCCTGGCAAAGAAACAAA
The DNA here is from genome assembly GCF_000622305.1 of Nannospalax galili. Lineage (NCBI taxonomy): Eukaryota > Metazoa > Chordata > Mammalia > Rodentia > Spalacidae > Nannospalax > Nannospalax galili. The sequence continues at coordinate 6,997,267 of NW_008360332.1, forward strand.
GATATGTGAAGGCGTGATATGGTCATGCTGCTCTCTGATTATAATGATGGTGCTGATGGTGTCAACTGGATACTAATGATTCCATTCACTTTAATTTGCATCTCCTTTTAAACACTAAAGAGTCATCATAACTGGCTCAAAGGCAACATCAGTGGCTCTGAAAGTATTAAGAAAAGCTTAAAGGGCCGACTCTATAAAAATTGTACTGGTAACATTTTTTAAATTAGGAAGGTTGGGGGCGTAGCTCAGTTGGTAGAGTGCTTGCTTAGCAGGCACAAAGCCCTGGGTTCCATCCTCGGCATAGAAACCAGATATGGTAGCATACGCTTATAATCTCAGCACTCAGAGGTAGAGGCAGGAAGATAAGACGTTCAAGGCCAGCCTGGGCTCCATGAGACCTTGCCTTAAAATCAAATAAATAAAAGTTAAAAATAAGAAAAAAAAATTGAAAAGAAACTCAAGGAGTCAGGGTAGCATCAGAAAAATAGAACACAGGTCTGAGTTAGATTCCTGGGAGCCACATTCTAATTGTCCCATCTTGGGTAAATTCCTTAACTTCTCTGAAAATCCTTTATTTATTTCTTTATTTATTGTATGTGTAAGAGTGTTTTGCCTGCATGTATGTAAGTGTACCACATGTGTACCTGGTGCCTGCAGAGGCCAGAAGAGGGCAGCAGATTCCTGGAGCTGGAGTTACAGACAGGTGTTAGGTACCATGTGGGTGCTGAACTGAACCCAGGTCTGCTGGAAGAACAGTAAGTGCTCCTAACCACTGACCTATCTCTCTAGTCCCCGAAGCTGTGTTTCTTACATTTAAAAAGAAGTCAGAAAATTTATTTATTTATTATTATTTGTGCATGTATTTATATGATGTATGTGTATGAATGCAGGTATGCACATGCCATGTTGCATGTGTGGAGATCAGCGGACAGCTTTCAGGATTCAGTTCTCTCCTTCTACCATAGATTCCTCCCCATGGAAGATGAAACTCAGGTCTTCAAAATTGCCTGGTGAGTGCTTTTACCCATCCAGTCATGTGGCTGGCCCCAGAGGATTTCTTGAACTTTCTGTGATAAGACTTTGAAGGTATTTGACCCAGTAAATGTCATTTCTCTTCCCTCCTCAGAAAGAAAGGGCCACAGGGGTTGGAATCTCCAACAGTACCCAAAGAGCTGGTCTTATCTGTGATCAACAAACTGGGCAAGAGGTTCCCCTGAAGATTTTCTCTGCCGGGTGTTTGCTAATCTCCCATGAAAATGCACTGTCCTCTATAGTCCCAGCTTTAAACTGCACATGTGTGTTAGGGAATCACGCCTGACTTTTCTTATTTACCAAAGAATACAAACAAATAAGAGCTTGCATTTTTAAATGGTGGGCATCAGAGGCAGACATCTTTCTTTTTTAAAACATAATTTATTGATAATTTCACACAGGGATATAAGCATATAAGGTGTTTTGATTAAATCCATGCCTACTCCCTCCCCTCCAACTCCTCCCACATCTCCTCATCACTTTTTTTCTGATAACTTCATGTACTCTTTTTTTTTTTTAATGGGGTTTTTTGCTACTCTAACATTCCCCCCCTCTGAAGAGGTATCCCTAAAATCTTTTAAGATTAGATAAGGACTCCCAAATACTTTTGACATTTTTGGCCTTTGGAACAGAGTACATTGCTAAGAGGCCCAAGGACATTTTGACTTTTAGCCAAGAAGCTGGTACTTTTCTTTGGGGTCATTTTACATTAACTGCCTAGCCATTTCCTACCTCTTAGTCTTATCACACCATCCTCTGAAGAGGTTACCCACCTTGTGGATAGGGAATCAGGATGCAGACTGCTCTGTCTTCTTCCATGCTCAACAGCGATGCAGGGTGAGGCAACTGGAGTACCCCTTCAGTGGGTCTATCCAAAAGACTCCTAAATTGTATAACTCTTATCTGTAGGGGGAAAAGAAAGTCCTTGACTGGTGAATAAGAGCTGTGTGAAGGAGAAGTAAAGGCAAGAGTAATTAGCATCACAAATTCCAGACAGGGAACTAGAAAAAAGTCAGAACAGGGAAAATTTCAAATGTTCATATCAGAGTCCATTGGCATTTCTTGATGAGGGCTTCCAAAAGCATCCCTTTGTTGGGTTCCTCCTCATTTTTCTTTTGTCTTCCAAGGATGGACTCAATAGTGATGGATAGCTGTTGGAGTGGTTAGACTCAGTGTCAGTTCCGTCTCAAAGGCTCCTAGATAGGGGGAGAAAACAAATTTGGCCATCATTTTAGAACAATAGCAGGTTGTCTCCCTTAGCTACATGTGGGCACTACAGTATTGCAGACCAAGATTTGAGATCTTACATCTGAGCAGCACTTCCTGATTCAGAAAAAAAAATCATAAATAAGAGATAATTGTCTAAATACATTTTATATGGACTTAAGCCTAATGTCTGAGAAGTGCAAACCCTTGAACTCTGAAAGAAATATACTGATCACTTTACTGTTTGGTTATACTTTCCTTTTAGGTGTTTAAGACCATACAGTTGGCCCAAATAAATCAATTTATATTTATACTTAAGGTCGTTTGAGGATCTATTCCTCACATGGGGTCATATGGGCTTGGGAGGAGCCCCTGTCTCCTTTCTTTTACCAGTTCCATGTATGTGAAGATAAGTCAAAGGTCCTACTCAACCATGGCTGGCTTCACTTGGAAGCATGAATGAGATGTTTCCTCTGAGTTGACCCTCCTCTTTGTAGACTGGACACTGGTTCAAGTCCATCTCGTGGGGTTTCCATGGCCTCCCTAAATAAGAGGACAGGCGACCCACCATAGTTATAGGACATTTTGAGAGATGTTCCATAGTCCCCTGGAACTTAGTTGACCTTGGAGGACAAGGGGCAAAAATTGTCCTTTAAAGTCCCTCTGACCAGATTAGTATAGGCCTAAAAGTATGGCTGTTAAACATCCAAGAAGGTTAGTTTCACCAGTCTGGTACTTTTAATTACCATGTGCTATGTAGATAAAGCTTGGGGAAAAAAGCCAAATGTTCTCAGATAAACCTTGACTAGACACATATTTCATTTCTTAAACTAGTTGACTAAACTATGACCTTAGAAATTTTAAGATTATGTGTATATTATTTTTGTCTCATCCTTTATATATCATAACAAACCTACACAGACCTTCATCACTTGCTTAGGCTTTCTCATTTTTTCTATTTTGGAAAATATCTCCATTCCCATATCCTTTTAACATTTTTTACATTATCATTTTAATTTTTTTAAATAAGTATGAGACATAATAATATTAACAAATTTTCCATCTGTTGTGAGAATTCTTTCTCTGGGGTTACTAAGCAATGCTTATTCCCTTTTACGGTTCTAGTGTCAAACCAATGTTTGATTAAAGTTTTACTGGTGAACCAATGAATTTACTGAACATACTGAGATAACTAAGCGCTTGCTGAAGTATATGAATGACCTGAGGGTTTGTACACTGGAAAGCCTTTACCCAGCATGGGTCAAGCCTTCTCTTCCTAGCCTTCCCCAGATTGTATACTTTAGCCCTCCCCAAATCCAGGAGACCATGTGTGATTAGGGCCAAATTACATACAGTTGGCTGGGAAGGGTGGCTGGATACTCCGGTGAGGATCCAATCACCCTGTTTGCCCTCCTTTAATGAAGGAGCACAACTGACAACAAGCCCAATTGTGATGATGTTTAGCGATCAGGCACAGCTGAAGTCGTGATGATGGTAGTTATTTCATGCAGAAGAGACTGCTGTACAATATTATCTTAACAAAAGGACGTGGAATTTAAAAGGATTTAGTGCTAGGATCCACAATGAGGGAGAACATATGTCTTTTATTTTTCTGACTCTGTGTTACTTTACTCATTTGTCAGTTGAGGGGCACTTAGGTTGCTTCCATCTCTTAGCTATTGTGAAAAGAGCAGCAACAAACATGATTGTACAAGTGTCTCTATAATAGGATGAGTCCTTTGGGTATATGCCAAGGAGTGGTATAACCGGGTCATGTGGTCGATTCATTTTTAGTTTTTTAAGAGTTCTCCACACTGTTTTCCATAGAGGCTGCACGAGTTTGCAACCCCACCAGCAGTGAATGAGCGGTCCCCTTTCCTCACATTCCCAGCAGCATTTGTCATTTATCATTTGCTCTCTTGATGCTAGCCAATCTGATTGGGGTAAGGTGATACCTTAGGGTGGTTTTAATTTGCATTTCCCTAATTACTAACAGCATTGAACACTATTTGAGATGTTTCTTAGCCATCTTTATTTCTTCCTTTGACAACTCTCTGTTTAGATCTTTAGCCCATCTTTTAATTGGGTCATTTATATTGTGTAAAGTGGATGCACAAGTATCTCTGCAGTAGGATGAGTCTTTTGGGTATATGCCAAGGAGTGGTATAACTGGGTCATATGGGTTTTTTAAGAGTTCTCCACACTGTTTTCTATAGAGGCTACATGAGTTTGCAATCCTACCAGCAGTGAATGAGTGCTCCCTTTCTCCACATCCTCATCAGCATTTGGTATCATTTGTTCTCTTGAGCTAAGCCAGTCTGATTGGGGTAAGGCAATACCTTAGGGTGGTTTTAATTTGCATTTCCCTAATTATTAACAATGTTGAACATTTTTTTAGTTGTTTCTTAGCAATTTTTATTTCTTCCTTTGAGAACTCTCTGTTTAGATCTTTAGCCCATCTTTTCATTGGCTCATCTGATTTCTCAATTCTTTGTTTTTTGAGTTCTTTATATATTCTGTATGTTAAACCCCTGTCAGAATTGTCACTGGCAAAGATTTTTTCCCATTCTGTGGGTTTTCTCTTCACTTTTTTAATTGTTTCTTTTGATGTACAGAAGTTTTTTAGTTTAATGAGGTCCCACTTGTTGATTGCTGACCTTACTTCCTGAGCAACTTCTGTCTGATTTAGAAAATCCTTTCCTACACCTATATCTTGTAAGTTACTGCCAATATTTTCTTCTAATAGCTTAAGGGTTTTCTGTTTCACATTGAAGTCTTTGATCCATTTGGAGATGACTTTTGTGCAAGGTGAAAGATAAGGATCTAGGTTCATTCTTCTACAGGTGGAGATCCAGTTTTGCCAGCACCATTTGTTGAAGATGCTGTTTTTCCTCCATTGTGTGTTTTTGGCATCTTTGTCAAATATCAGGTGGCTGAAATTGCATGTACTCAGGTTTGGTTCTTCAGTGATATTCCATTGATCTATGTGTCTATTTTTGTGCCAGTGCCATGCTGTTTTTATGACTATAGCTCTGTAATATACTTTGAGATCTGGTATAGTAATTCCCCCAGCACTGCTCTTTGTTCTCAGGGTTGCTTTGGCTATCTGGGTTTGTACTTCCGTATGAATTTAAGGATGGATTTTTCTAGTTCTGTGACATATGTCATGAGGATTTTGATTGGGATTGCATTGACTGTATATATTGCTTTTAGTAGGATGGTCATTTTCACAATATTAATTCTTCCAATCCATGAATATGGGAGGTCCTTCCATCTCCTGGTGTCTTCCTCAGTCTCTTTCTTTAATGATTTAAAATTTCTGTTGTAGGGATCTTTGGTGTCTTTGGTCAGATTTATTCCAAGACATTTTATTTATTTATATTTTTTGCAGGAATTGTGAATAGGAGCATTTCCCTGTACTCTTTCTCTAATTGATTGTTATTGGTGTATAGAAAGGCTACTGATTTTTGTAGAATGATTTTATAACTATACTGAAGTGTTGATCAGGCCTAGGAGTTTTCTGGTGGAACTTTTGGGATATCTTAGGTATAGTATCATATCATCTTCAAAAAGGGATAATTTGACTTTTTCTTTTCCAATTAGTACTCCTTTAATTTCCTTCTCCTGTCTTATTGCTCTAGCAAGTGTTTTAGGCACTATGTTGAAAAGGAGTGGACATCCTAGTTTGGTTCCTGATTTTAATGGGAATGCTTCCAGTTTTTCTCCATTTAGAATGATGTTGGCTGTGGGTTCATTATATATGGCTTTAATTATGTTGAGGTATGTTTCCTCCAGTCCAATTCCCTCTAGGACTTTGACAATAAATGCATGCTGAATTTTGTCAAAAGCCCTTTCTGCATCTATTGAGATGACCCGGTGATTTTTGTCTTTGAGTCTATTTATATGATTAATGACGGTTTTTGACTTATGTATATTGAACCATCCCTACTTGATCATGGTGAATGCTCTTTTTGATGTGTGTCTATATGCGGTTTGCAAGTATTTTGTTGAGAATTTTTGCATCTAGTTCATTAAGAATATGGATCTATAGTTTGTTTTTTGTTTGTTTGTTTGTTTGTTTTTGCTTGTGTCTTTACCTGGTTTGGGTATTAGAGTGATGCTGGCTTCATCGAAGGAATTTGGGAGTTCTCCCTCTCACTATCATTTTGAATAATTTAAGTAGTATTGGTTGGAGGTCTTCTTTAACTGTCTGGTAGAGTTCTGCTGTAAACCCATCTGGGCCTGGGCCTGGGCTTTTTTTAGTTGGGAGGCTTTGTATTACTGTTTCAATTTCCTTATATGTTATGGGTCTGTTTAAATTGTTGATTTCTTCTTGATTTAACGTTGGTGGTTCCCATGATTTTAGATAAACATTCATTTCTTTTAGATTTTCAAATTTAGTAGAGTATAGGTGTTTAAAATATTCCCTTATAATGGTCTGGATCTTTTGGATGTCTGTTGTGATGTTTCCCCTTTCTATCTCTGATTTTGTTGACTTGGATTTTCTGAATATTTCTTTTGGTTAACTGGGCTAATGGTCTATCTTGTTTATCTTTTCAAAGAACCAGAGTTTGCAGATTGCTGGTCCATGAACAGGACTCCACCCACCCAGGGCTTAGGGACCTTCATAAAATAGGGGGAAGAAAAATTGTAAGAGCCTGGGAGGGGGTGCAGTGTTAGGTCATTTATTTGGGCTCTTTCTAATTTTTTAATGTAGGCACTTAAAAGTCCCTTTTAGGACTGCTTTTAAAGTGTCCCAGAGGTTGTGTTGTGTTATATTATCCTTTTTGTTAAATTCTAGGAATGCTTTTATTTCTTTCTTAATTTCTTCTTTGATCTACTCATTGTTTAGGCGTGTGTTGTTTAATTACCATGAGTTCATGTAGTGACTAGGGCTTTGTCCAGTGTTGATTTTGAGCTTTATTACATTGTGGTCCAATAGAATGCATGGAATTATTTCAATTTTTTTTGTATTTGTTGAGGTTTGTTTTGTGGCCCAGTATATGGTCAATTTTTGACAAAGTTCCATGAGGTGCTGAGTAGAAAGTGTATTCTTTGGTGCTTGGGTTGAATATTTGAAAGATGTCTGTTAGGTTCATTTGATGTATCGTATAATTTAATTCAGATGTCTCTCTGTTTATTCTTTGTCTACCTGACCTGTCTAATGGAGACAGTGGGGTATTGAAGTCCCCTACTATTACTGAGTTGGGGTTAATCTGTGTCTCAAAGTCCTGTAGTATTGTTTTTATGAATTTGGGTGCACCAGAGTTTGGTGCACATATGTTAAGGATTGTAATATCTTCTTGGTTAACTGTTTCTTTGGTCAGAATGAAGTGACCCTCCTTATCTCTTTTGATTAGTTTTACTTTGAAGTCTATTTTGTCAGATATTAGAATTGCAACCCCTGCTTGTTTCTTAGTGTCATTTGCTTGGAATATTCTTTCCCATCCTTTCACCTTAAGATAGTGCCTGTCCTTGAAGGTGAGATGGGCTTCTTGCAGACAACAAAAAGATGGATTTTGTTTCATAATCCATTCAGTTGTTGAGGTTTGTTTTGTGGCCCAGTATGTGGCCCAGCACTCTCTGGTGGTCTGGTTAGCCTGTGTCTTTTGACTGGGAGTTCAGTCCATTGGTATTTAAGGTTATTATTGAAAGATGTGTATTTGTTGCTGTCATTTTGATTGCTGTTTGTGTTCTTTGTCTAATTTTGTATTTCCTCAATTACACCTTTATTTTCTTTCGTTGCCCCTGTGGTATAGTTGTTTCTCTCTGCTCTCTGTATTGCTTCAAGTATTCTTTGAAGGACTGGTTTTGTGGACATTTGTTCTTTCAGGCTTTTCGTGTCATGGAAGATTTTTCTTCCCCCTCAACTATAATAGACATTTTTGCTGGGTAAAGTATTAAGTATTGGCATCTATTGTCATGTAGAACTGGAAATACCTTGGTCCAGGCTCTTCTGGCACTCATAGCTTGTGTTGATTAGTCAGCTGTAATTCTGATGGTTTTCCTGTATATGTGACTTGTTGTTTTTCTTTTGCTGCTTTCAGTGTCCTCTCTGTGTTCTGTACATTTAGTGTTTTTACTATGATATGCCATGGGGAGTCTCTTTTCTGATTAGTGTTCTATGTGCTTCCTGTATTTGTATGGGGATGTCTTTCCTTAATCTCAGGAAATTCTCTTCTGCAATCCTGTTTAAGATCTGGTCAACACCATTAACCTGAAATTCTTCTCCTTCCCCTATGCCTATGATAAATAGATTTGGTCTTTTCATGGTGTCCCACATCTCTTGCATATACCATCCCTGTGTTTTTAAAATTTTTTCATAATCTTTGCTTTATTTATAAACTTTATTCTCCAGTGTTGATATTTCATTTTCCATTTCATTCATTCTAAGGGTGAGGCTTTCTCCTGTTGTTTCACGTTGGCTTTTTGAGTTTTGCACTTTCTTCTTCATTTCTGCCTGAGTTTTCTTTGAATGTTTCTATCTCTTTTGTGAATTCATTCAGAAGTTTTTCTCTATCTTCTTTCAGTTCTTTGATTTGTTTGTTCGTGTGTTCTTTAAATTTGTTTAATTCCTTGATCATGTTTATGATTGTTCTTTTAAATTCTGTGTCCTGGGACATCTGTAGGGGTTTTTCCTTATAGAACTCTTCTACAGGACTCGTGGAGTTTGGTGGGGACATAGTGTTTGGGCTTTCCATTTTATTATTCTTTTGTTGTGATTTTGGCATGTGAATTTCTTTTGTTGTTTGTGATTCTGATATGAGAATTAAGTTGAAGTATGCTTCTGTTTGTATTATTGGTGTGTCTTGGTCCTTTTCTTATTGTTTATGTAAAGCTGGTTGGCCCAGGTTTCAGGTTCTCTCATGTTTTATTTTGGAAGGAGCTGATGGCTTCAGATCAGCTCCTCAGGAGCATCCACGGAAGCCCAAGTCAGGTTCCAGTCAAGTGCACTCAAGGCTTCCTTCTAAGTTTGGATCCCTACTAGCAGGAACTCAGAGCAAAATTTGTGAAGTTTCCTAAGGGGGGGCCCGATTTTGGAACTCTCTGTCTGCTGAGTTCTCAGCCCCTATGCCAGAGGGAGGCTGCAAACAGGCACTCTCTGGTGGTCTGCTGAGATCACAGCCACTACACAGATGGAGGTTGGAACCCACCCTCTCAGGCTGTCTGCTAAGATCTCAGACTTATCCTACCAAAGCCAGTTCTGCCCCAGACCTTGGGAGGGGCCTCACACAATCCCAGTTAGGGGGTTGGATATGGCACAATTAGGGGAAGCTCACCACTAGGTGGAGGCAGGATCCGGGCACTCTCAGGCAGTCCCCTGCGTTCTCAGCCCCTGTGTCAGAGGGAAACCTGAAACAGGCACTGTCTGACGGTCTGATGAGATCACAGCCGCTACACAGATGGAGATTGGAACATACCCTCTCAGGCTGTCTGCTAAGATCTCCAAGGCAGACATCTTTCACCAGCACTCACAAAACACCTTGGGCATACTGCATGGATCCACCCTATGACATTACTGTCATTTACTCACTCCATTCATTCAGTCCATTCATTCATTCATTCATTCATTCATTCATTCATTGTCCGTATGCGTGAGTGAACATGCACGTGAGTGGTGGTGAGCATGCCATAGTGTGTGTGCAGAGGCCAGAGGATAACTTTCAGAAGGCTGTGCTCATTTTCTCCTTGTTGAGGCAGGCTGTCTTCTTGTCTGTGCTATGCTTTCTACTCCAAGCTGGCTGGTCTTCAAGCTTCAGGCCAATTCTTTGCCTCCCATCTCAAGTTAGGAATTTGCAGATGTGTGCCACCTTATCTGGCTCTTTCTGTGGGTTCCAGGGATCAAACTTCAGTCATCAGGTTTGTGAGACAAATATTTTAGCCCACTGAGCCACTTCCTCAGCCCCCATGTTACTTGTTAAACACCTGTATGAGAACCACTATGCCAAAGTCCAGTAATTATCTTCTGATTTCCTATCCAGCATGAAGCCTCTCTCATATTTCAAGTTTATTAGATGGAAAGGAACTATCCATCCCTGGTCTGCAGCATCCTAGTGCTTTTTGATAATTAGTGGTGTTAAAATAGTTTTTCCCTTTTCTTTTGAAAGCTAAAACTTAACCAAAGTAAAAACTAGCACTTAGCTTTGAGTTACTCTGTGCTTTTTCCTTATTGCAGTAACCTAGGGCACCACCACCCACCCAAGGCCCAGGGACACCTTGCAAAAAAGCACATACGGGGTATGCTTGGCTGGTACCTGGAAGGCTTTGTGCCTAGTAAATGTTGTTACTGAGGGTGACTGTAGGTGTGGGAGGCGGTAGCTTTGACTGCCTCAGGTAACAAATCAATGGTGATGACTAAGTTACAATAGAGGTATCTTTCAATCTCTTAGACGCTCCTCCTCTGTTCTGACACATCTCTCTCTCTCTCTTTCTCTTTAGAGGAAACAGGAACAAGCTCAGGCAGGGACTCTAAGGAGAGAATCCTTTTTTTATTAACTCACTATCAAACTCTCATCTCAAAGAATCTGGAGTCTACAGTTACTGACAACAAAAATAAGCTGAAGACATACCTAGAAAAAAAAATCAAAGTGACAGATTCATAGTCAGTTGATAAGGAGACTTCTAGAAACTGTAAGCAAGCTCCTGAACTTTAAGGTGGGCTTCACAGAAGGCACATACTATGCTGTCCTTGAAAGCAAAGGCTTTGGGAAGCAGACACTTTCACTCTACCTTAAGAGCCCTGCACTCTTGCAGCAGTACAAACTTCTAGTGACACCTCCTTTTTCTCATCTTTTAATAAAATACACTATGGGGTTGTTTACAAAGTTCAGGTGATTGCATGTATTCTATCTATCTATCCCACGGTAGGCAAAACACAGGACCACAGATACTGCCAACTGACCCAATGGCTCCTGGGTGCTGAGGCCAGCTCTGGTCCTCAGATATAACACTTAACTGGTCCTTTTGAAGCACTTCTTTGACTACCGAGTTGATGTAACCAAGGCAAAACCTTACATGGCTCACCACCAGGGAGTGCTCTGGGTAAAATAGCAAAGCCATGCAAGGCAAGGCCATTTGAGTGCTGTACTGGATGGTCCCTGGTGCCCCAGCACAAGTCAGAATACTGGGCTAGATTGTTCTTTTTGGTCACATTGTCAGTATAATATATATCTATATATTACTGATTTTATAACTCGAGTTCCTCTATTCTAAAGACTAGAAAATACTCTAGAGTAAAGCTAGCTCATTCTATGCTAACTGTAGTAAAAGTTAAGATAATGATAGTGCCTAGCAATAGGGGTAATTATAATTTATTAAGCACTTCCTGTGTGTCAAGCATCAGGCTGAGCATTAACACACATTATATGTCTTCTCATATTCAATCCAGCTGCTGGAACTCTCCCTAATACTTAATCCCTGTGACCTGCAAAAAGCTGGCACAAATACAGAGTTTGAGTATGTCTGTAGGAGCTATCTGTGTGCTCATCTACTGTGCCCAAATCAAATTCTTTCTAAATTCTGAATGTGGTATGTGTGGTTTTTTTTAAGTGGGCAATTAAGAGAAAGGTATTTCCAGAAATAAAACATAGAGGTGGAGGCTGAATTCTTGATTCCCTAAGTCTGGAGCCAGCCCATTTGATAGTGACTTATAATTACTATATTTCATATTGCTCAATCATCTTCAGAAGATGTATTGCAGGGTGGGGTGGGAGCGGTGCCTTCCAGTTGTTTCCAATGAAATGTTTCTGTGTTAGCACAAGACAAGAAATTCTGTAAGGTAAGGGGTTTAGATAGCAATGCCTGACTTCCTGTGGACAGACGCCAGGTGGAGGAAATAAACAGATATGGTTCCCATTGGATACGGGTGCCCTAAGAAAAAAATGTTTCCTATCACCCTGCCAAGGCAATGCCAGCTGCTCCCAACACTGATTCACAGGAGAGGAAAGGGTAGGACTGGGAGGTATTCAGGGCTGGATAAAAAGTAAGAAAAAGCCAGTTTTCCCAATTTTTTGATAGGTCATAAAGTTTTACAACCAAGAATTGAGTGGCAGCTCTGACTCTTTGTGTGTTATGTACATGTTTACATGGGGGTTATGTGTGAATTTGTATATGTGTACATGTAGGTGTGCATGCAAGTGTGTGCATGTGTCTGTGGAAGCCAGAGGTAGACATCAGGTGCCTTATATTTTTTTATTTTTCTTGACAGGGTCTTACTGGGTAGCCCTGGCTGGTCTGGTATGTGCTATGTAGAACAAGTTAAAACAACATATTAAAGAACTCACTCAGAATTAAAGAATATCTAATATTAGAGATATTAA
>NW_008360332.1:7009884-7016250 GCF_000622305.1 Nannospalax galili
TATTACTTGACCAGCATATTTCTAAATATTTATGTGCTTTGTCCTATTTGATCTTTATAATTATCTTATAAAGCACTTTCACATTTAAAATTTTTTTTATTTGTTAATTTTTATTTTCTGTGTATGAATGTTTTGCATGCATGTTATGTAAGTGCACCTATATGTGCAATGCCAGTAGAGGTCCAAAGAGGGTGTTGGATCTCCTGGTGCTGGAGTTATAGATGGTCATTAACTGCTATGTGGATGCTGTGAATAGAGCCCAGGTCCTCTGCAAGAGCAGCCAGTGCTCAAAGTCATAGATATCTGCCTGCCTCTGCCTCCAGAGTGCTAAGATTAAGGGCTTGCCCCACTATGCTGGGTTCCATATTAGTTTTTTGAAACTGTTTCTCACTGAGCCTGGGGTTCATTGATTGGGCTAGACTGCTTAGCCAATGAGCTCCAGGGATCTGCCTCTTATCACTTCTTCAGTGGATTACCATGGCCAGCTTTTTATATGGGTGCTGGGGATTCCAACTCATGCTCAGGTGTCAGATACTTTACTTTCTGAGCCATCTATCTCCCCAATTCTGACTCTTAAATAAAGTTGAGCTCATCTAACAATGAAATGGACAGTGGTATGCTCTTCCCAGAAGTTTCACAGTCAACTGGGAGTTACAGAATGTGAGAGCAGGGCAAGTCCTTTGAAGTATGCAAACTGGGAGCTGGAGAGATTGCTTAGTGGTTAGAGCACTGGCTGCTCTTGCAGAGGACTTGGGTTCAGTTCCTAGCACCTACATGGCAGCTAACAACCACCTGTAACTCCAGTTCTAGGGCATCTAGCACCCTCTTCTGGCTTCTGCAGGCATTGTACACACATAGTGTACTTACATACATGCAGGTAAAACACATAAAAAAATAAAAATAATTTTTTAATTAAAAAAAAAAAGACATATGCAGTGTGGGACATCACAACTGGCACATGTGCAGACTCTTCTCTGGTTTTCCTAGGATCTGCCCAAATGATATTTTAACATTTTAAGTAAATTGCCAGCATTTTAACATTTTGAAGGCTTTACATATAAATCTGGATCTCTGGTATCTCTTTTTGAAATGAGGTCTACTGTTTTAGCTAGCCCACTCTTCCACCCCCAATTGTCCACAGTGAGGGGGCTAAGCATCAGTTAGTACACATCCTCAGGCATGGCATTCTGTGACCTGGCTGAACCCTGTGCACACAGGAGTGTGTGTCCTCTCAACTGGGGTAATCCCATTATCTGATAAACAAAACCAAAGCAAAACCCTGACAGTTCACCCCTGCATTCAGGCAAAGTCCCAGTACCATGAGGCAAGGCTAACTGCAGGTCCCACCTGACTTCTGACCAGTATGTCAAAGCAACCCTGGGGCCCTGCCACTCTAGCCTGCCTGCTCAGGCATGGCTCTGTTATCTTTTTCCCAAATATCCTGCCAACTGTCAGACTCTTCCTCATTTTTTCAGCTCCACATTAGCAGCTCAGCCTAACAACATGTGCTTGCTTCTTCCCTAGACGTCTTCCTGGGGAAGTTCAGTGTTAAAATCCTGGGTTTTATGTCACCGGTGCCTGGCATTGTGCCAGGATACACCATGAATGAAATAAATCTGGGGTTCAGAAGAAAAATAATTTGCCTTTCAATACCTCGTAACATTTAGTGGGAAGAAAACAGATTAAAGGTAGACTGATGAGTCGTCAAGTAAACAGGTGCAGAACTTTTAACTCAGTAACAAACGCAGTTCCTTCCTACCAGGCTAAGCTTTACTCCACAAGTCAGGATTGCTACATTAATGTGGCTTACAATATGGCAGAAGAACCCCAAAAGTGAGGTGCCTTAAATATCTTCCCCACCAGCCTGCCAAGGTACCTAAAAACTCATTCTGTAAACTTATTTGTATTGAAGCTTTTTCTGTTAAAATACAACACCTATAGGCCTGTGGATAAGTGCAAGACTTGTTTGAACCAAGACGCCAAGGTCTCCAGGTACAAAACAAATTCTGCTACCAGCTGAGCGGCCGGTGCATAATCACGTGGCTTCTGGGACTCCATTTCCTAACAGATGTTAGCAACAGGATGCACCTCTGTGGGGGCAGTGGCTAAGTAAGTCGGTGTACTGCAGGCCTTCAAAAACTGCAACTGCGAGTGTCGTAGAAAGAGCCTTACCTACAGGGCTCTGTTCTGTCCTGATGAGGAGGGCATTTTCTGAGGCTTAGTCCTGAAAGGGACTGATGGGGTTTCACTGTCTCCTGCCTCCTTATATGCCCATCAATCAAACACACGTTATGCAGGGAGGATGAGCCGCTTAGAGGAAGGGGTTGTGGAGCCCAGAACTGGATCCATAGCATGTCCTTTGGAAGAAAAGGAACTCAGGCCCTGTCCCTGATCATCCCCATACCATCCCACGTCCCTGCTCGGGTTTGACCGCGTCTCAGCAAACCCCGCCTTCCTATCCAGATCCGTCCTGGGCGTATCCTCTAAGTCTGGCACCGAGGGGCCACTCGCTCCCCTTGGGAGGACGATTCAATAGCCAGCGGACGGGAAAAGTGACACAATCGGAGCGGCGCCCTCCGCCAGCCTCCCCCGCCGCGCAAGGCTGGGGCCCGGCTGGACGCTGCGGACTCCCGTGTCCCGCCCGCCCTCCTCGGGGTCCCGCGCGGCCCGGGGACCTGGCGTGGGCGGCCGAGATGCACTTTTCAGGAACGCGGCGGCGGCAGCGCGGTCCCCGGGCACGCTCCCAGGACCGCCGCCCCTTCGGGAGCTGGATGACGGAGTCTTGAAAGACTTTCACCAAATATGGGCCGGGGCTGGAAACGTCCTGTGCCGCGCGTCGCCGGAAACCTCGGGTCCTGGCCACGCGGGGAACGCGGCGCGGGGTCCGGCAGGGGGCTGCGGCGACTGGAGTCTCATGCCCATCACGGTGGCCTAAGCCGGGTGCCCTCTCGCCCTCCCGCCTCCCGCAAGCCCGTCACTCAGTTCCCGACTGCACCCCACCAATATCCCAGCTCCTCTCCCTCCATCACGCCTAGGTTGTGGAAGTGAGGGCAGTGAAAAGGAGTGCGGAGAAGTGGGGTGATGCGAGCCCACCACCCGAAAGCTAGCTTCCTGCAGACACTGCCAATTTGGCTATGAAAAGTGGAATTGTAAATACAGTACTCAAAAAAAAATTTAAGTGAAATTGTGAGAGTGCGTAAGAGAGTATAGGATTATGGAAAGAGGAGGAGAGGAGGAGGAGGAAGAGACGAGGAGGAGGAGGAGGAGGAGGAGGAGGAGGAGAAGGAGAAAACTTAGAAATGAGGAAGAGGAGGAGAGGGGAATGAGGAGGAGGAAAAACTATTACAGTCCACAGTCACTCTGTGGTCCAGGGCAATGGTTGGTAGGGTGTGAGTCTGAGACCAGCAGTCCTCATCACCTAGGGACTTGTCAAAATGCAGCTAAGAAGAAAGTGGTGGGCCTAGCAATCAGACTTTCAACTAACCCTCCAGTGGTTCTGCTGCCCGCCAAAATCAGAGAGTCTGGAAAGTAGGAAGCTGGAATGGACAGATATGGGATTATGAACATTCTCAGTTATGCCAGACAGTGAAACCTTCTTCAGGTCATCTACACTTGCCTGGCAGCTGTGAGCCAGACTCTCTCCATCACTTAGCCAGAAGCCAGGAGCTGCAGAGGACAAGCAGTTCCTTTTCAGTGGCTTGCAGTTCAAGGAAACAAGGCGGCTGCTTATCCCCTCCTGGGGCAGTATAGAGGGGGAGGGAGGGGGAGGAAAAGAGCCATACAGAATGAGAACCCGAAGCAACACTTACCCACACCATTTGCACATTTCCCTTCCTGTCTGTCAACAAGAACTGCTCTGTAGCTCTCAGCGGAGGAGGTGAGAAGGCGACAGCACGTCTGGGGTTTCTGGACCATCTTAGGGCAGTACTTGAGGAGCCCCGCTGTTCTGCCTGTTATAGTTCACTAGCAGGCGAAGCAGGACCTGGTGGCTCCCCCACCTCCTGGCCTTGTGGGCTCAGTTTTCCACCCCCTCCCACCACACACTGCTGCTTTAAACGGGCAGCTGATGGAAGTGTTCTCCAAGCTGCTCCTCTGGGGCAAACCCACTGAAGTCCCTAGTTGAAGTCCAGAAACAAAACCCCACACACATCCTCGTTAGAAAACCTTAATCTGATTTTTAAAGGCATCTGTGGAATGGCGGGTCTATTTGAACGCTGTGCACATACTGGACCTCTGGCCCACTCCCCCTACTAAAGGAACACGGTATATTCTGGCCAGTTGGATCATCCATTGTAATTTTATTTTAAATCATAATAGACAGATTGAATGAAAAACAAGGAATTCCAAAGAATTTCCTGCTCTGGGAACAGAAGTTAAGTCTATATTTAACAACATTTGAAGCTGTCAAGAATGCCTTGTGGTTGGATAACAGAGGCAGAAAAATGTTAAAAACGCAGGCTACTGCTGTACCCAAATATGGAAATATTGTTACGTCTGGTGTCTGATTCACCATCTGGAAATACTTACAACCATGAAGTCAAATAGAAAAGACGCTGCAACAGAAGCCAGGAACCCTCCTCTCCATGCTCTTTCTCCAGCACCTCCTAACACCGAAGGCTGCACCTTCTCCACCCCCCACTCCACACCCTCTCCTCCACTTCTCTAAGAGGGAAACAATGAACAGAGAACAACAATTTTCTAATAGATGATGAATTCACTGGCTCGGGGGTTTAGGGCCAAGATGTTGCATATTCATTTGCATAATACCTGACAATCCATTGTCTTGAAAAGTCCCCACCCCCAGAAAGCCTTAGAGATCCTTTGCCTCTTGGACTTGTGAAAGGCCCTTTTGAATGAATGAACTTACTCTTTCCTGCAAAAGCTGTCTTCATCCCAGTAGTTACTCACTGTGCTCACTGGAGTTGTTCACAGAAAAGTCAGCTCCAAGGCCTTTTCAGGCAGGACTGCTAAGCTGTGAAGACCGAAAGGTCCTAAATATTGAAAAGTTAGAGTAGCTATCCCAGAAATTTTTTTAAAAGGGGGGACCCTAACATTATTTTTTATTAAAATTATACAAGAAGATGGAGTTTGAAACTTTCCAGGAAAATCTATCAATGGCACCAGCAGTATAGGTGATATTTTCGTACCTTGCCTGTGAGGAGTGTGTGCCTAACAAGACGTTAAAATCCAACTTTTTTTTATTTCAATGTTACCCTCTAAATCCCTTTATTGAGAGAGAGAGAGAGAGAGAGAGAGAGAGAGAGAGAGAGAGAGTTGAAATGGAAGGTTTCCAAATGGTCCCAAGCAAAGAAGTTACGCCTCCCAGCAGCATGGTCTTTTTTCCAGAGATCCAGAGGGCACAAGGTACCGCTGGAATCTGTTTGGGCCTGGCAAGTGTTTGCATGTGACGATTTTAGGACAAATCACTCCTCGGTGGTCCCCTCCGCTTCTGGTTTGGCTGCCTCCTTCTCACCCAGTCGGTAGGAGAGAGGCCAGGAGGGCTTACCCGGTCTCCCGCATCCGTGAGGAAGTGGAAGTCAGGGCTCCGGGAGAACTCCCTGCATACGTTTCCTCTTGGACTTCCAACCCAGGCAGTGGGCTGGAACTGAAGTGGGAACCTCCAAAAACAAACAAGTACAACATACCAAAAAAGAGGGGAAGGGAGGGGGGAAGACCTCTGGCTGGAAATCTGCCAGGCTAAGAGGGAAACTGTCACCCCCCCTTCTCATTCATAAATGACACTCGGAGTATTAATTTGCAATACACTTCACTTGGCTAATAAACATCATGGCATAGCTTTGGGACGTGATCCGAGTATGCCTCTTTGAAGTCCACAAATAGCATCCTGGCTCACAGACCAACTCCCCCTCCCAGTTGGAGTCTCAGTAGATAACTTGACTCTCACCTTCATTGTAAACAAGCAAACAGCTCGCTGTTTTCGGGGTGAGGGCTTCCGAGGCTGCCCCATCTACTCGACACCGCCAAACAAAACCACTTTTGTTCCTCCCTTTGGGTCCTCCCATCCTCCCCAAGTCCAGTCCCCCCCACCACGCCCCCCTTCCATAGACTCTTCAATCACAATCATCACCATCACGCCCCAAGCATCCCGCCCCCCATCCCCCATTGGAAGTCGTTATTTAAAGTGGAAAAAACGAACTGTTTTCATGACGGGTCCGAGACAAAAAAAAAAAAAAAAAAAAAAAAAAAAAAAAAAAAAAAAAAAACAAACAGGCAGTTGGGAGCAGCTCAATACTGTATATCTGGCTTTGGCCATTTTAAAAGGCAAGATCTTTAATAAAACAAAGACAAGACTTTGGGGGACATTTATGGTAAACCTATAACCAACAATATTATACTAAAATGAAA
>NW_008360332.1:7016531-7034608 GCF_000622305.1 Nannospalax galili
AAAAAAAAAAGGTGCAATGGAGCCAGGGGAGGCGCTTGGCAGCAGCCCGCGCCAACCAACATTCCTGAGATGTTTGAGAATTCTGGAACGCGCAGACAGAGCCGACGTCACTGCAACACGCGGCGCCGGGGCTGGCGGGTATAAAAGGCGAACTCCCGGCGCCTGGGCAGACCGCGAGCGAGAGCGCCCCGGAGCAGCGCCTGCATCCTCCGCGCCTCTCCGCCAGAACCAGACCAGAACGCCCGAAGCCCCGGTCCCCCGCCTCGCTGCCCACCGGCGCATCCGCACCAGCAGATCCCGCTGCGCACCGACCCGACCCCGGCTCCTCCTGCGCGCCACGATGAAGTCCCGCACCGCCTGGACGCTCGCTGTCGCCGTCACCCTTCTCCACTTGACCAAGATGGTGAGTTGGAGTTCTTTTAGCATCGCTTCCCGGTCCACTCTCTCCAATCCCTTTCCCTTGGCTCTGATCGCCAACGGCAGGAAAAGTTAGACTAAAACGTTTGGAGGTAGCTGTTGCTTTAAACCCCCCTGAAGACGTGTCCGGGGCCTCTTCTTGGGGCGCAGCCACCGAGGTGGCCGGACTGGCGGGACGCGATCTAGTCTCCGGGTGGATGGAGTCCCAGAGCCGGATCCATGCCCGGGGTAGTTTGGGCGCCTCTCCCGCGCGCCGCAAACCGGTCTCATGTGTTTCTTCCCCCTCTTCCAGGCACTCTCCACCTGCCCCGCCGCCTGCCACTGCCCTCTGGAGGCGCCCAAGTGCGCCCCGGGTGTCGGGTTGGTCCGGGACGGCTGCGGCTGCTGCAAGGTCTGCGCCAAGCAGCTCAACGAGGACTGCAGCAAAACGCAGCCCTGCGACCACACCAAGGGGCTGGAATGCAATTTCGGCGCCAGTTCCACGGCTCTGAAAGGGATCTGCCGAGGTAAGATGCTTGTGGTTTGGCCCCTTTGAAAAAAATAATAGCCCCCATAGTCCAGAAGTTTAGTAATTTTGAGACCATGTATGGTGACGCTTTGTTGTTGTAGTTTGGCAGAAAGGCACATGATTTCAGCCGTCTGGAATGCAATTCAGTGTGTCTGGGCCCAGGGAAAAGCGCATACGGAAAAGTGATTCCTGACTAACTTATTGTTCTGCTCTGGAGTCTCTGGGGAATTGTAGGGAACCTTACCATACGTTGAACTGAACAGCAGAAAATACGGATGTGTTTCAGGCGGTGCTGGGGAAATCTTAACCTTATCCGCTCCCTTTTGATCATCTTTACAGCTCAGTCAGAAGGCAGACCCTGTGAATATAACTCCAGAATATACCAGAACGGGGAGAGTTTCCAACCTAACTGTAAACATCAGTGCACATGTATTGATGGCGCCGTGGGCTGCATTCCTCTGTGTCCTCAAGAACTGTCTCTCCCCAACCTGGGCTGTCCCAACCCCCGGCTGGTGAAAGTCAGTGGGCAGTGCTGTGAGGAGTGGGTCTGTGATGAAGATAATATCAAGGACTCCCTAGATGACCAGGACGACCTGCTCGGCAAAGGACTTGGATTTGATGCCTCGGAGGTGGAGTTAACGAGAAACAATGAATTAATTGCGATTGGAAAAGGAGAGTCGCTGAAGCAGCTCCCTGGTAAGTGGAGACCCCTGCCTTTAAGACGTACTGAAATCCATTCCTGCTCTGCAGGTTTGTAGAATCTGTGTCAGCATGCCTCACAAATCTTCCATTTCCTTTATCTTTCTAGTCTTTGGCATGGAACCGCGAATCCTTTACAACCCTCTGCATGGCCAGAAATGTATCGTTCAAACAACCTCATGGTCCCAGTGCTCCAAGACCTGCGGAACTGGTATCTCCACACGAGTTACCAATGACAACCCTGAATGCCGCCTACTGAAGGAAACCCGGATCTGTGAAGTGCGGCCTTGTGGACAGCTTGTGGACAGCAGCCTGAAAGTAAGTTCCTTCAGGGACTTGACCGTGACCTCTGCAGGTGGGTGGGATGTGAGTCTGTTCTAGAAGGAGAATATACATGCTACAGTAGAAAGAAATTGTCTTTATGAAGCCCAGTCCAAGACCAGGGATTACATGCACCCCCTCCAAAAAAGAAACAAGAAACACCACTCCTGACTTTCCTTTTCTCTTTCTTACAGAAGGGCAAGAAATGCAGCAAGACCAAGAAATCTCCGGAACCAGTCACGTTTACTTACGCTGGCTGCTCCAGTGTGAAGAAATACCGGCCCAAGTACTGCGGCTCCTGTGTGGACGGCCGGTGCTGCACACCCCTGCAGACCAGGACTGTGAAGATGCGTTTCCAATGCGAGGATGGGGAGATGTTTTCCAAGAACGTCATGATGATCCAGTCTTGCAAATGCAGCTACAACTGCCCGCACGCCAACGAGGCCTCATTTCGCCTCTATAGCCTCTTCAATGACATCCACAAATTTAGAGACTAGATGCCCCCTGAGTTACCTTCGAGGCTGGACAGAGAAGAGTGTGACCATCTCAGAGACATGGGTGGGGGCGGTAGGATGAAGGGCTCTTTGTAGAAGGGATGCCTTGCTGGATCTTGAGTAGCATTAAGGTATTTTAAAACTGCCAAGGGGGCTGGTGCAGATGGACAGTAACGCAGCCGCAGTTGGAGAATATTTTTGCTTCATAGTACTGGAGCACGTGCTATGCTTCATTTTGGAGCGTGTGGTGTGGATGACGTTCTGTTTTCTGTTTGTAAATTATTTGCTAAGCATATTTTTTCTCTAGGTTTTTTTTCCTCTTGGTTCTACAATTGTAATAGAGATAAAAAGATTAGTTGGGCAGTGAAAGCCTTGTATGTCCACTGACAGAAGTAAATAAAAGGGCCTCCCATTCCTTCTGAGGGAGGACACTCTGTGAGTGTCCCAAGGCCAGCTACCTGCACTCTAAACTGCAAACAGAAACCAGGTGTTTTCAGACTGAATGTTTTTATTTATCAAAATGTAGCTTTTGGGGAGGGAGGGGAAATGTAATACTGGAATAATTTGTAAATGATTTTAATTTTATATCTGAAAAGAATTTATTTATGGAATTAATCATTTAATAAAGAAATATTTACCTAATATTGAGTGTATGTTATTCAATATTTTTAAAACAATCCCAGTTACCAGGAACAATCGTGCACATCAATTATTCCAAAAGAATTTTTTGAGCCTGTGTGTTGAGAACTACTCTAGGTGTTCTACTGGAAAACAATAACCTAGGAAAGAAAATAAGACACTAGTTCCCTTTAATAGTCTCTAAGAGAAAGAAATTGTTGCATATAAAGTTATCTGTTTGGGAAGCAAGCATTGAACACAGGCATTGTACGAAGCTGAAACTTAATTTATTAATTTAAAACAATGATTTATTTTATTTTATTATTTTTTATTTTATGTGTATACATGTATTGCCTGCATGTAGGTAAGTGTACCTGTGTTGTGCAATGCTGTCTGTAACTGGAGTTACGGACAATTGTTAGCTGCCATGTGGGTGCTGGGATTTGAACCCAGGTCTTCTGCAGGAACAATCAGTGTTCTTAACTGCTGAGCCATCCATCTCTCCAGCCCCTAAAACAATGGTTTATTTTTATAAGTTTAATTGTCTCCCTCTCTCAGACAAGTATGGTAGCCATGTCTTATTTTAGTCAGAGTGTGATTAGCATGTCACTTAAGTAGCGATGGGGAAAACCTTTAATGAACATTGCACACAGCTTTGTACGGCTGAGGTCACTTGTTTGTAACTTTGTAATTTTTTTCAGTTTTGTTCCTAAAAATTAGGACAGCTATTTCAACATTTTACCCTTGGCTAGTATCAGAGGAAAAAAAAAAAAAATTATTATTTTTTTGAGAGCTATAGGCTGGCTGCCTGGTTTGTTTTTAATAGGTGAGCTTGAAGCAATGACTTGGGTTAATCCTAATAAGCCATAAGCTGGTGATTAGGTAAACACGCTGCTAAATGCAAAGGAATGTGAGGAATTTCAAGTACTTCTCCAATGGCTGAAGGACTGAGGCACCCCCATCCCCCTTCCTTTTTATAATATACATTATATTGATGGCAGAGGGAGCAGTTAGATAGAGTGCGGCTATCCAGAGGTCAAAGGCTAGACACAGAGCATTCCTAAAAGAAAGAGCCTGAATGTGGGTCTAGGAGAGGTGGAGACAGCTGCATGAAGTTTGTGAAAAAAGCCTGTAGCCTATGTAAGAAAAATCTACATCTTTAGAAAGCACTGACAATAAACCTTTTATAGAGAGAAATTTTCCTTTCACCATCAGTCCTGGCTCCTGTTCACACCCACAGTGAGATACTTCAGTCTGCACTTGGTGAAGAGAGTACTTGTTGAATTTTTAGACATAAGAGAAAGTGCTTTAAGAAGTGGGGAGAGGAGAAGCTCCTGGGATTCTATAAGGATTTTTTTCTCAAACAGACAAATTAATATTGATGTTTTAGTGAAGACCTGCAGGAAAACCCTTCCTAAACATCTGTTTTAGGCCTTATGTGATGAGTGCTAGGAAAATCTGTGCTCAAAGGCTTTCCCTCTTCTGATTTTGACTGCATCTTGCCTGAAATATTTCAACATGTACCTTCCAAACTGTCAATTTTTCTTGCCTGAGGCATTGAAATTTTAAGGTATTTGGGGTTTAAACACCACCTGGCCTAGTCATGGATGCAGTTAAACTTATCAGTGTAATATATGTGAAATATAACAGAGGTGTGGAGTTTCGGTGGGGCAATCTTGTTGAACAGACATCAGAATCCATGGGCAAGATTTACAAGTTTCCCAGCATGAAACATCAGATGCTGCCTTCCATCACGAGAGCCAACAAATGCTTCTTGTGCAGAGACCAGGGAACGCTATTTTACAGATCCTTTAAATGAGTAGGGAGATAGTATCTGTCCAAATTAGCTCAAAGGAGAAACAGAATGTAGCAGGGGAAAACACTGGATCTTTAGGTCATTAATCTCATCCTAAAAAATACATTGAAAGTGACAAGATGGGGACAAGGGCCAATTCTATGATAAGAGCTCTCAGCACAAATATCAACAGAAGAAAGTAATGTCCATCTATTTGACTAAAGTACTGAAAAACTTAAAAGTAGTTGAGAATGAAATTAGAACATGTAAGATTTATCTGCGGCTCAAGTGGATCGCTGCTCAATTATTGTGAACACAAAGATTATGCATATATATATACATACATACAATGGAAGTTATGTGTATAAACATGCATTGCAATGTATATGTAACAACACCACCACATATAGTAAAGACCTTTTATTTTTTAAAATATTTATCATTTTCATTTAAAAAAATTATTTTTTTTATTTTATGTGTATGCATGTATTGCCTGCATGTAGGTAAGTGTACCCGCGTCATGCAATGCCCGAGAAGGTCAGAAGAGGCTGTCGGATCCCCTGGGACTGGAGGTGTGGACCGTTGTTAGCTGCCATGCTGGGGTTCGAGCCTGGGTTTTCTGCAAGAACGACCAGTGTTCTTAACCTCTGAGCCATCTCACCAGCCCTCACTTTCATTTTTATGTATATGAGTGTATTGCCTGTGTGTAAGTGCACCCATGACAGGCAGTGCTCGAGGAAGTCAGAAAAGGGCATTGAATTCCCCTGGAACTGGAGTTATGGAAGGTTGTTAGCTACCCTGTAGGTGCTGGGAATTAAACCTGGGTCCTCTGCCAGAGCAGTAAGCGCTTTTAACTGCTGAGCCATCTCTCCTGTCCCAGTAAAGACCTTTTATTGCTCATTTTCCAACCCAATCCTGTGATTCTGGACTGGTTTGGCTTTCCTTTCATTTCCCCCCCTTTTTCTTTTGTTTGGGAGGGGTGGGAGGGTTTGTGTAAAAATTTAAGAACTGGGTATTATAGAATGATCTCAGAATCTTAAGACATTCTGTGAATTTTTTATTTTTATTTTTTGGTCTTTTTGAGACAGGGTCTCCCTGTAGTCCCAGCTGTCCTGGAGCTTACTATGTAGACCAGGCTGGCCTTGAACTCCCAGAGATCCTCCTACCTCTGTTTCCCAAGTGCTGGGATTAAAGGTGTGCACCACCACACCCGGCCTGAATTCTGTGAATTTTAAGAAATATTCTGAGACATTCAGCAGCCAGCCAGTGGCCTTGTGATGCCTCACATAAATGTTATGTACCATGCACTCCACAAAGAGATGCAAGTGAGTCAAAATTAGCAAAGCATATTTTAGGGTTATTTTTCCAGTAGTGGGAGCATATTTGATCTGTTCACAATATCTTCTCCTAGGTTTCTGGCATAATTTGAAAGTCTATTGAATAATAGCAAGGGTCCAAGGTGGCCACAGTACAGAGCAAAGCTGTGTTCTGGGCAGAGCAACAGGTAACACAGCAGAAAGAACCCACACCAGGTTCAGGAGACTTGCTTTTTGTGACATCAGCCCTGCCCTTTGCTAGGTGACTCTGGGCAGGTTTCTAGATCATTCTCTTGCTTATTGAAGTAAGAAAACATCTTTTATCATTTCTGTCGAAAAGGAGCACCCTAGACATTTATCAAATACCTTCTTCAGTGTATTCCTTTTATATCTACCAAACTGTTTCCTTAAAGGACATGAATACATGAAGTGAGAATTGCTCAGATCTTTCTATGGTCAAAGGCATCACTTCCATGAAGCCTTTAAAAATAAAATGTTCTGCCAGGTGTGGTGGCGTGCGTCTTTATTCCCAGCCCTCGGGAGGCAGAGGCAGGTGGATCTCTGAGAGACTGAGGCCACCCAGGCTCACATCATGACTTCCAGGTGGGCTTGTGACTAGGGAGAGACCCTGTCAAAAAACAATCAACAAAAAGACCAAAAATAAAAATAAAATAAATAAAATGTTACTAGAACCTTCTTTTCCATCCCCAGCTCCCTTAGTTACAGAGTCATGGAAGACCTTGAACCTTATAACCAGGTCCATACTTTCTTTTAAAATAATATTTTATTCATAATTTATGTGTATGAGTGTTTTGCTTACATGTATATAATGCATCATGTGCATGCAATGCCCACTGAGGCCAGAAGAGGGCATCAGATCCCCTGGAATTGGAGTTACAGACAGTTGTTAGGAGCTATGTGGGTGCCAGGAACTGAACTTGGGTCCTGAAGGAACAGCCAGTACTCGTGACTGCTGAGCCATCTCTCCAGCTCCCAGGTCCATTCTTGCACCTCGATGAATACCTCTGAATTCTGTGCCTCATTAACTGCTTGTCCTAAAAACAGATGCTCAAAGACAAGGCACATTTTGAAGCACCGCAATGGTGTGTGTCCTTGAATAAGATCATATACATTTGTGACAATCTCAGTGCTGGTGGCTCACTCACCTATGCAATCTTACAAAGTACAATTCCAGTAAGAAGTCCTCAGATGCATTCTTAGAGCATTATAGCTCCCATCCTTTCTGCTCATGTACTTTTCTGAATTCATCCCTTTCTCTTCTCCAGGGCAAAGATGTAAGTCTAGGGAACCACCATCTCCTGTCTAAATGATTGCATGGACTCCTCCCTGGTGACATGGTGTGTTTTCCAAAGGTGGATGCAACAGCCTCTCCTATCCTCTGTGCCCCCTTTCACATGACTTGTTGCTCCCACATCAGTAGGGGCAGTAGGGGAAGTGTGTTTCTCCATTTTCTTGAATCTTGTGAGTTCTTTGGTGCCAGTTCTGAGGGGACTTCTGGGCAGGTGCTTCTATGTGAGGAGTATAACTTCTCTGTCTGGCAGACTGTGAGAAGCCCAAACACCATGAATTGACATATGGAGGAAACGAGTCAAGGAGCAGGTGGGCATGGCATCTGTGCATGAAGAAGGTAGATCTTCAAGGCTGGAGGGGCAGTTCAGGGGAGCATTTGTTGCTCTTCCAGGGGAAGAGGTTTAACTCTCAGCACTCACATGGCAGCTCTGTCTTCCTCTTCCAGCCTTTGGGAGCACCGCAGATATACCAGTAAGTATATGGGCAATCAAAACACTTTACAAATAAAAATAAATCACTTAAAAGAGAAAAAGAAAGAGGATCTGGAAAGTGGATCCTCCTGCCTCAGTTACACCAGCTCATATCTTGTGAAACAGATGCAAACTGCTTCCTTGAGTCCTTCCCATTGCCCACAAATGGTGAGTAAACTAACATGGCAATCGGTGGATGTTTTGGGTGTGGTTATACAACAGATTACCAATATACTCATTCTTGTCTTTCAGTGATCCATTCTCACATTGTCAGGATGACTCTTTCAAATAGTGCTGCAAAGTACGCCAATCACTGGTTTAAAGGACCCAATTGTCTCTCATTGCTCTTGGAATAAGATTCAGCTTTTTACTTGATGCACGAGTCTAAATGAGCCTCCTTGTTATCAGCCACCCTTACAGGATCTGTTGCTACTGACTTCTGGCTCTTCTTTGAAAAAAGCCAAACCAGGGCCTGGAGAAATGGCTTAGCAGTTAAGAGAACCCAGTACTCTTACACAGGACCCAAGTTTGGTTTCCAGTACCTACATTGGGTAGCTATAACCTATTTTAACTCTTGCCCCAGGGGAATCCCATGGCCTCTTCTGGTCATCATGGGCCCAGAACTCATGTGTGCAACGCCCCCCCCATATATAATTTTAAAAAATCTTAAAAAATTAAAGCAAAAGCAAAGGCAGCTACTCCTAAAGCCTTTGCACTCACCTCGTCTGCCTCAGTATAGTATGTCTCTCCCTGATGCAGAATACCTCTTGCCAATCAGGGATGAAGTGTAAGTGCGACCTTCATTTTTCTTTTTGTTTTTGTTTGACAGGATCTCACTATGTAGCCTTGGCTATCCTAGAACTCGCTATGTAGATCAGGCTGGCCTGGATCTCACAGAGATTCACCTGCCTCTGCTTCCTGTGTGCTGGGATTAAAGGCGTGTACCACCATTCCCTGCTCTAGTGTTACCTTCTTTAAAACTGTCCTTCACTGCCCAGACTGAGGTAGTTCCGCACCCAAGTTTCATTTTTTCGTGGCGCTTAGCACTACCTGATGTATTCGTGTTCATTAAACTTCCTCCTTCCAGAACTTCTATGAGAACAGAAATTTTGTTTGTTTTTTTTCATCACCATAAGAACTCCCTTGACATTGTATCTGGATACAACAGATGCTCACTAATTTCAGAAGCATGCTGAAAGGCATCCCCTGACTGACAAAGAAATTGTGTTTGACCTTAAGCTTTCCCCTGGTTAACCTTTCTTTTCTTTCCCTTCCTTCCTCCATCCCTCCTTCATTCCTTCCTCTCTGTTTTCTTTCCCCTTTCCGTCCCTCCCTCTGTCCCTCCCTCCCTCTCTCCTTCCCTTCCTTCCTTCCTTTCTTACTCTCTCTTTCTCCTCCCTCCCTCCCTCCTTCCCTTTCTCCCTCCCTCCCTTCCTTTCTGTGTTTAGAATACAGTAGCACTGTTGTCTAACAAGAAGCCGAGCTCCTCTACTTTGAGGTGAGAGAAACGTACTCACACACAACA
This sequence comes from Nannospalax galili, assembly GCF_000622305.1. Lineage (NCBI taxonomy): Eukaryota > Metazoa > Chordata > Mammalia > Rodentia > Spalacidae > Nannospalax > Nannospalax galili. The sequence goes on from NW_008360332.1 coordinate 7,026,006, forward strand.
AGTTCATATTAGGCTCTGCTGCAAGTAACAGAAAACCCAAGGATAAATGGCTTCTGCAGCACCAGAGTTTGTCTCTCAGGTGAAGAGATCCACGCAGTCACTGCAAGGAAGACTAAAGTTCCTGTGGTCGGCTGGCTGAAGAGGTAGCTCAGAGGGTAACAATGCTTTCTGTACAAGCTTGAGAACCTGAATTCAAACCTCTGACACCAGAGTGGCCACACACTGGCCTGTAACCCCAGTGCTTCGGGGAATGGAGACAGGAGGATCCCTGGGGCTTTCTGGCTACTAGCTGAGCTCCAAGTTTAGTGAGAAACCCTGTCTCAAGGGAAATAAGGCAGAGGGTGATAGAGCAGGACACCTAAACATTCTCCTGTGTGTGTATCACACACCTGTGTGCAGAATCCACACACAGGCAAGGCACACACATTCACATAGCTCTTGCTCTAGGGTGTCACCATCCACAAGTTCATTTCCCATTTTATTTCCTAGCACCTGCCCCTGCCTTGTGCAGAGGAGACTAGGAGCTGCTGTTATATTCCAGGTCACTATAGACTTAGCTAAGAACCAGAGACCCTTCCGTTATAGAAGAAAACAGAGGCAGGGAGATACTGTGTAGTCAGTACCACATGATCTCAAATAGGCTGTAACAAGCTTCAGAAGGCCCGTAGAAGGGCAGAGGAAAGCCACACTGCCTGGGGCTGGGATCCAGGAGAGTTTCCTTGAAGAGATGTCGCCTCTGCTATGGATTTTAAAGAAAAATGGGTTGGAAAGCATTCAAAAGCCTTAATGCTCAACTTTCTGACATTTTCTGAAGTAGTGACACTGTCTCTGTTTCAGTAAGGTCTTCACGGGAGCTGTGGGGAAGGCCTTCTCCCGTTCTGCACGGACGTGGCAGGACAGTCCTTCACTTGCAGAGTGTTCCTCCTCCAGCTCTTCATGCAGATCTCTGGCACAGCCAGAGTGACTGGTATTTCTCTGCTTCCCCACCAGATTTTAAAGACCCCAAGAAGTATTGTCTGTCTTAAGCCAATCTTATTGAGTGGATTAAAAGGAAGTTGAGCCTTCTACAGCATCACTAGAGACTCACTGGAGAGGGAGAACATGTTTGATCTCCAGGTCTCACAGGTCCCCAGGTTGTTGCTTGAGCAGAATCTGGGCAGTAGATATTGTTTGTTTATCCTGAACAGGGTTTCTAAACATTGGGCTGGTGTCACCGTTTGAGAGGTGGGAGGGGGGTCTTTTATTTCTTTTGAAAAATATATGCACATGGAAAATGGTGGACTAGTTTCTACACAGTACTTTCTAGATAGTGGGAGCTGAGTTGCTGCCTTCCTCTTCAGAGTGGGTACTCTGAATTTCACCAGCATAGAGACTGATGGAGAACCGATGTGTGTGCTTGGGGTGGGGGGTAGACTAGGGGTCAGAGAGGAGAGTTGAAAGGCAGGAAGAGTTGCCTTTTGGAAATCCAGGTTCTTGGGGTTGGAAAGATGGCTCAATGATTAAGAGCACATTGTTCTTGCAAAGGACCTGGGTTCGATTCCCAGCACCCACATGGCAGCTAACAATTGTCCATAATGCCAGTTTCAGGGGATCCAATGCCCTCTTCTGGCCTCTTCAGGCATTCCATGACATGAGTATACTTCACATACATGCAGGCAATATATTCATACATATTAAATAAAAATAAATGAATAAAATTAAAAGGAAGAAGAAATTAAATAAGTAAATTAATAAGTAAATCTAGGTTCTTTCTTAGAAAGGCCCAATCTAGATGATCCCTTTCACAAAATAAGTGCTTAGGAAAATGACTTTCACCTTGATAACACTGTTATAAACCTAAGAAAGGATAGAAATTGCTCCAAATCATTGTGCCTCTGAAAACATGCCCCACCCTCGCTTCCTCCTACAATAGCAGCCTGTGTATTTTTGTGGAGAAGTGTACCTATTCCATTTATAAAACCATGTCACATTTTCCAGCTGACACCAGATAAGTTAATCAAAGATATACAGTGCTTCCTGAACACATGCTGAATTTAACCACCTATTTTTATTAACCAAAGAGACTATGGAGTGCGTGTGAGGACTCAAAGTCCTGCCTTCAAATAACTACTTATTTTTCAGAGATGTTCAAGGAACTCCTCCAGAGCAATGGAGGATTGGCCTAAGTAGCTACAGATAGTCACAGAGGGGAAAGTAGAACTCATAGGATTTATTGTCAGAGCTTATCCCCGACAGAAGCAGTTGGGACACAGGAAAGCACTTGAGTTACACAGAAGTCTGGCCATAACACAGATTCTTAGTGTGACTGTGGCTCCTAGGAAGCCTTCAGCCAATGGATTTCCTAAAGTTGAGCCAGCCTCCTCCAAGGCTCATTCCAAGCATGCTACCTTTCTCCAGCAAATAGAGAATAAGGTTTAGGAAATTTGCTAGTTAAAATAAAGGGTTCATCTGTAATGGAAGTGTAAATTCCAGGCTACTGGGCAAGGCTGTCTGAGAGGCCCCTCCTATATTCCACATTTAGCTTGTTCTTGGAGAGGAGCCCATGTCTTTAGTTGACCTCTTGCATTTAAGATGATACTTGGCCATTTAAGATGTTTTGTAATGTTTGGAGTTTCTTGTTGCTATTCTGCCTTTACCAAAGGAAGGTGTCTATGGACAGATTCACTGTTCTAAGAAGAGTGTCACAAAACCCTCAGTATAACCTCTCTCTGTCTCTGTCTTTCTCTCTGTTGTCTCTGTCTCTTTCTGTCATACACACACACGCACACACACACACACAGACTCACACAAAAACACAGTCAGTCATTGGTAAGTAGGTAGTGTGTATTCTCACATATTTTGGTTTATGAGTAACTTTGTATCTATTGATAAATAATAGATAATAAATTCAAAAGAATAGAAGATATTTACATTTGTTGTGTGTTAAAAGTGACTTAATGTTAGTATACCCAGTTCTCCCTCAGTTTTTGTAATGGTTTTCCAGACCTTCATTCTGTCATTGATGTGACAAAGTTCTATTTAAATACTTGGCACTATTAGATGCCCCCTCAACAACCATGTCCATGAGTCCCTGCTTTGCCAATTTTGATTGAATCTTCTGCCTCCCACCCCACGTGTTTTGGGAAGGAAATCCCCATCTCCACCCTCACCCTTAAGGATTGCATCAGGACTGGCTCACATCACCATAACTTAACCTCATCAAGATACTGAAAGAGAATCTTCTAGGGGAGGGGATGCTCTGGAGCAAGGGAGGAAATGCCTTCCTTCTTTGCTGGATGCCACCCCTCCTGGAGTTGAAGGAGGATGGTGCAGAGACCTGGGCTGCTGAGTCACCCAGCCCTGTTCCCAGTGGGTCCTCTTGCTGGGTGTGATAATAAATCTCTTAGTATTTATGCTATATTGGTTTGGAATCTGTTACTTGCAGCTAAAACCATCCTAACTAATATATTGTGGAGGGCCACTCTCAAAAGAGAAGAAAGTACTTTTAGATGCAAATGAATGGACCAAACCCCCAAGTATTTGGTGGGGACTTGATTCATTCACTGACTATACAGCACGAGATAGGCTAAGAGCCAACTAGATGTGGTTAGCAAGCAGGCATATGCTAAGACATGTTCACTTGTCTCAAGGATGTCACATATAGTAAAGATTGTCATGTGTACGAATAACTCTAATGCACAGCAACAGTCCAGACTACCTACATGAGAGTGGGGGTGTGGTGGGGAGGTCAACAAAGCCCCACAGAGAACACAGTATTAAAACTGAGTCTTGAAGGATAACAAGAGTTTGTAGTTTGGTTTCCTCCCAAATCAGAAAACATCGCAATATTTAAAGGACATTCTCCAAGTCTTCAAATTTATAGCCTCAGTCACCACACAGCTACCTGATGCTCCTGTGTTTGGGCTACAGGTCAGAGTTCAGCAGGAAGCCAGCCCTTAATGACTTCCAGTTCCTCCTGAGGTAGGCATGTGTTCACCATTGGCTGTGCATGGACTTCATATCCAGACTTCTAAAGCTTACAGTATCATGACATGTCAATAGAAGGTTTCAGGTAACTCCGTGATAGATCCTTAAACTTCAGCTATTCCTCCAGATAAGAAAGAGCTACTACAATCTCATGCCCAATCCAAGTGGCTATTAGGAGAAGGTACAATGATGTAGTAACTGCCTTTAAATGCATAGGCAAAACCCACAAAGCAGCTTGTAGCCTTTGTGCACTTTGTTGATAACCAAAGGCAGGCAGAGTGACACGTGCCTGCAGTCCTAGCACGCAGGAACCAGAGGCATGAAGATCATCACAAACTTGAGGGTAGCCTGGTCTACATAATGAGTTCCTGGTCATTCAGGGCTACAGAGCAAATTGCTTAAAAAAATCATAATTATAACTGAAGTTATGTTTGGACTAATTATGTCAACACATTTGTTCTTAGCTACTGCAGGTGTCTCACAAGAACAGACACTCCTAAGAATGTATTTAACCCCAACAGTCTCCATAGGCTTTGCCCAGAAGCTGCGTATTCTCTTCATGCTCCTGTAAGTCAAAAGACAAGTCTCCTGGCACACATTTAAGTAAATGGAACATGGCAGTGGTTCAGTACCAGCAACAGGAGCCACTGCTGTTTGGGGTGAGGAATAATGATGCCAAAAAAAGAAAGGGAAGAAATCCCCTGTAACCTGAGTACAGTATAAGAATTATTTTCCTGAGTTTTGGCCAAGAAGCCAAGATTAGCAGTCACTTTGCACTCTTTGTGTAATAAACTTCTGGCCTCAGTCACAGAAAATGTATTCATTACATACATCTATATATCTGTATCTGTGTTGGGGGAGGAGACAGAGGGAGGGAGGGAGAGTACGTAATCTTCCTGTTAATAACTTAGGACCCTTGGGGTATTACTGACCAAGAACTCTTCCATCCAGGCATCAGAGAATCAATACCGATGGCATTGCATCCTAACCTTGAAGGGCTGCTTCCTAGACCTGTTCCCTCTGCTTTACTCCTCTAGTTTTCTCATGGTTCACATGGAAAGGAATCAGAGTTAAGCTGCACATCGTTTCCTACTTCCAGAACGGGGGAAGGGTGAAGTGTCTCCATCCCAGGTGTCTGAATAGTTCTGGGAAAATGATCTTATTTTAAGCTTAGGACATATCCTTTGCAAAGGGAAGTCCATGCAGGACATTTACACAGGGTCAATTTTACCTTCCAGCATCAGCCTCCACTTGGAGCCCTGTGTCATTAAACCACTGCTTTATGTCTTCATATACTCTACATCCATATGAGACCTTGACTGCTGCAAACTATGCCATCATTTTATAATACCACCAAGAATAACTCAGTCAATTAAGCTACAACTTGCTAGAGCTAGGGATGTACCTCTGTTAATAGAGTGCTTGTTTAGCGCTCAGGAAGTCCTGGGTTCAATCCCCAGCACCTCATAAACAAGGGATAGTTGTTTACACCTACAGTCCTAATCCTTGGCAGGTAGAGGCAGTAGAAACAGGAGTTCAAGGTCATCCTTCATTAGAATTCAAGGACAACCTGGGCTACATGAGACCCTATATCAAAAAAAAAAAAATCACAAACTATGACATGCAATAAGATGTGTCTTGAGTTTAGAACTGCCAGTTAGAAAGTTCTAGAATCAATGATGTACAAGGGTTTGTATCCCCTCGACTGAGTTATTGGAGGGCCCAGAACAGACTTCAAAATATTCTGTGCTTTGATATGCCAGACACAGCATCATGTTGTAACTGGAGAACACAGAATGAATGAGTGAAGAGACAATGGAAATCCTGTGTTCTCCCAAAGAGACTGCTGTTCAAATAGAGGCAGGAAGGTGCCACCAGGGCCTTGGAGTCTGGACTGGATGGGAGCGATGGGGCGAGGGCTTCACAGTCATGGCTCTTCCATTCCTTGGAGCTCCTCCAGGCCCACTTACTTTAAGGCCTAGGCAATAAACTGGAACTAGACCCAGTGTTATGCCAGGCTCCCTAGGGCCCTATTTATGTTTCTCCTGAAAACTGGTGTGTAATGTCAACCTCTTGAAAATAAAATCACAGTTTCAGTGGCTTGTGGGAGCTGGCTATTTAGAGGATGCTGCTGGCCAGTTCTGTGGAGTCAATAACTACCCCAGGTCTATCTTGCTCCTAACTTTGGGCTTATGAATGTCCTGTTCCCTTCTGCACAAGGCACACCCTGAGACTGAGTTTCCCCCACAGTGGCACTTCGTACTGGGTCAGTGGCTTGACGGGTTTTCCATGACCGGTCTACTTCCCTTGAGGGCCCCTGGTCTTCTCAGACCCCAGTTAATCAAACTGCTTCCCCCAGGTACCCTGCCCTCTCTGCTGTGAAGGGGACAATTGGAAGCCACATTTTGCTTTGTTTTACATCCTTTAGAATGAAGTTACATCTTTGGCCTAGCTGTATTCCAGATTTCAGGAGATGGAGCACAGTCAGTGCAGACACAAAAATGATGGTCAGGGAAGAGTGTGAGCACGCTGCAGTAAAGAGGGAGAAGGAACTAGCTTCCTGTATTACACCATATGGCCTGAGCGTGGAGGCAATTCATGTTCTGAACCACCTCTAAGGGACAGAGAGGGGAACAAGAATTCTCCCACTTACTGTGAGGCAGTTTCATCCATATAGTTTGCTTTAATTGTCAACCTGACACACATGGACAGAGGGACCCTCAGTTGAAGAATTATGTCCATCAGGTGGCCTATGGGCATGTCTGTGGGGCATTTTCTTAATTGCTAATTGATGTAGGAGGGTCCAGCCCACTATGGAAGGTGCCATCCCTGGGCAGGTAGGTCTGGGCTGTATAAAATGGTAGCTGAGAGACTGGAGAAATGGCTCAGTGGTTAAGAGCAGCAAATGTTCCTGCAGAAGACCTGAGTTTGGTTTTATCGCCTGCATGGTGGCTAACAACTGTTTGTAACTCCAGTTCCAGGGGATCTGATGCCCTCTTTTGGCTTCCTCAGGTACTGCATGTGCATGGTGCATATACATACATGCAGCAAAACTCTCACACACATAAAATAAAAATAAATCTTAAAAAAAGAAAAGAAAAGAAAGCTAGTTGAAAGCAATCCTGGAGCAAGCCAGTAAGCAGCATTCCTCTATGGTTTCTGCTTCCGATCCTGCCTCCAGATTCCTGCTTGAGTTCCTTTCCTGACTCCCCTCTATGATGGACTATAAGTGTAAGATGAAATAAACCCTTTCCTACCCATGCTGCTTTTGGTCAGTGTTTTATCACTGCAACAGAAAGCAAACTGGGACAACTTCTAAGACTATTTAGTCATGACAAAATTCAATAGGTGGGTGTGAAGGAGATAGTGCCTTTGGCAAAGTGCTTGCTATGAAAGCTGGGGGCCTGTGTTCGATCTCCACCACCCACATAAAAAGCTGGGTGCGATGGTCCACATTTGTCATCTTAGGACTGAAGAAGTGGAGACAGGCAGCTCTTTGGGGTTCACTGGCCAGTCAGCCTAGCCTACTTGGTGAATTCCAGGCCAGTTAAAGACTCCGTCTCAAATAGAAGGTAGATGGTGCCTGAGGAGCAACACTACACACATGCACACACACACACGCACACACACACGCACACACCAACTCTGAATCCTGTAACCTTATGTTTGGGAGAGACAATAATTCTCCACTCCATTGACTGTAAGATCCTTTCCCACCTCCTCAGCAGGAGGTGGCTCAGGCTCTGGATCTGGCTCTTGGTTTTGGCTCAGTCTCTCTCTGCAGTAGCTGTTTAGAAGCAATAGTAACTCTGAATATTGACTGGAAATCTTTGTTCCTCTGACTTGTGTAACTGTTTATGGTTCTCCTCCTGGCATTCCTCTGAATGAACTTGGACTTCTTTCAGCTGCCATATCGAAGACTGTACATTATGTGCTCCACCACTCCCTGGACTGTCAATGTTCTATTCCTTTGCTTTTCCTCCTGGGATAAACACAATGACTATAATTATTCCTCACATCGTCTGGTCTTCAGGTCTTCTCTTTCCCTAGTCACTTGCTTTCAGGTTCACCTCCCTTGGTTTAACAAGGTCACCCTAAAAATAGGATGTTGGAGGACTAGGAGAATCCTCCTGATAGTCCCTGCCCACTGTAGAAAGTCCCTCAGTGCAGTCCAGGGTCTGGAAGTATCAATTTATGTACACCTTTCCTCCATACTAAACTGTGAGCACTTAGTGTTTTGGCTCCCACAGCCCCCAACACAAGTGCAGAATTCAGTTCCAGAATTCAAGATATACATAGAACAGGAGAATTGGGCTTTAACTGTCTTGATATCCCCAGGCCCCTAGCTCAAAACCTGGCAAGCCAGCAGGTGCTCAGTTACTGTACTGTCAATCAACAAGTGCATTTGTTTAATGGAAGCCGAGTGAGCTTGTCTTTAGCCTCTTGGAAGAAGCTTATGGCTAACCACTCTCAAGGTTTGTGTCCTGTTTTTTTTTTAATTATTTATTTAATAACCATATAATTAGAAGAAGCATTTCATTACAAAGAGCATTGACATATTCAATAACAATTTCCAGAGCTAAGATGCATCTCTTTCAAAATTGGCTGTAAATTTTTAGGCTTACAGTTGAATTGAT
>NW_008360332.1:7034786-7035567 GCF_000622305.1 Nannospalax galili
GGTAATGTTTTTCACATCTACTAATTATTAAGGAGCAAATTTTTATGCTTTGAAGAGCTATTTTTTTCTTTTTTCTTTATTTATACAACCACTTCCCAGGCAGCACCCTCCCATAGCCTCCCTCCCCCCACTAGAGCCCTTATACTCTGATATCCCTGCTACTGTCTCCTGTGTTGTTGGCACTCCCAGCCATTCCCCACGACTTGCCCTTCTGGTGAATCTAGTCAGCCTGTCTAGAGTCCTTTGTTTTAGGAGGGTCAGCTGTTCCTCTAGCGGTAATCAGTGTCTATATTCCTTTGGATAAGATTGGGGTCTGCTGTTCATTTTCCCAGTTCTATGCTTGGTTACTATCTGGGAATCCCTTTGGCCACCCTGGCCATCAACTCAAAAGAAGATATCACTTATCTGGCATTGCTGCTTGTTAAGTAGCCTTTAACTATACATACAGACTCTTATGAAATTATATTGGCTCATTTAATCTTTGGTTATACTTTCCTTTTGTGTGTCTAAGGCCATACAGTTGGTCCAGATAAAACCGATTTATTTTTACTCTTAAGGTTGTTTGAGGATCTGTTCCTCAGGGGTCACATGGGCTTGGGAGGAGCCCCTAGCTCCTTTCTTTTACCAGTTCCACCCATGTGAAGATAAGTCAAAGGTCCTGCTCAACCATGGTTGGCTTCGCTTGGAAGCATGGAGGAAATGGTTCCTCTGTGTTGACCCTCCTCCTTAAAGACTGGACACCAGTTCAAGTCCATCTGGTGGGGTCTCCTCGGCCTCCTTG
>NW_008360332.1:7036654-7049234 GCF_000622305.1 Nannospalax galili
AAATGGAAACAACCTAAACATCCATCAACTGAAGAATGGATAATCAAAATGTGGTACATTTACACAAAGGAGTTCTACTCAGTGGTAAAGAAAGATGAAATCATGAAATTTGCAGGTAAATGGATGGAACTAGAAACTGTTAAACTAAGTAAAGTAACAGACTCAGAAAAAAAATCGACATATATTCTCCCTCATAAGTGGATCCTAGAACCAGACTCTGATAAATAAGTATGCAGCCAGACATAACTACAGGAACCAGGAGAATGTGTCCTGGTCTTTTATAAGGACAATTGGCTGCATCTCCTAGTATTGTTGAGTTCCCTTGGTGTAAATTTAGGAATTGGCATTACATTTGCTTAACAAACCCTTCCAAATTTTGTGGCTTAAAATGACAGACTTGCTCTCTGTCACAATTGTCTTGGTTGATGAGGTTCAGCTAAGCCATTGCTCACTCAGCTCTGGAATGTGTCCTGGTCTTTTATAAGGACAATTGGCTGCATCTCCTAGTATTGTTGAGTTCCCTTGGTGTAAATTTAGGAATTGGCATTACATTTGCTTAACAAACCCTTCCAAATTTTGTGGCTTAAAATGACAGACTTGCTCTCTGTCACAATTGTCTTGGTTGATGAGGTTCAGCTAAGCCATTGCTCACTCAGCTCTGGCTGACTGGGGCTAGACTATCCACTGATCTCTCATTCATCCTCAGGAGTCTCCATTCTTGCAGTTTATCACTGCATAATAAGGAAGCCCAAGTTTCTTTGTAGCCAAGAGTTGGCTTCTGAGAGGGAAAGTTCCAACAGGATCAGCCTCAGTATGCAAGCCCTACCAAGCTTCCCATTGCTTCACATGTACTAATGCCTCATGGGTCAGAACAGATCACATGGTTAAACCAAGTAGCTAGAGGAGGGAACTTCACAAGGTCACTGGACACTGGGAGCTGTGAGTGCTAGATGAGAACCAAACCTGAGTCCTCTGCAAGAACAGCCAGTGCTCTTAACCTCTGAAACATCTCTCCAGCCCTTTAGATTTGTTTGTAATTGTGTGTGTGTATGGGGGGTGGGGGAGTGGTATGTGCACATGAATATAGGTACCTATGAAAGCCAGAGGCCTTGGATTCCCCTGGACCTGGAGTTATAGGTGGTTGTGAACCACCTGATATAGGTGCGGGGCACTGAATTCAGGTCCTCTGTAAGAGCAGTGTGCACTCTCCACTGCCGAGCCATCTCTCCAGCTCCTCCTTTTTATGTTTAGGCTTCACTAAGTTGTCTAGGCTTGCTTGGACTTGCTCTGCAGCCTAGGCAGGCCTTGAATTGACAGTCTTTCTGCCTCGGCCTCTGGGATTACGGGCCTGAACTACTAGTTTACTCATATTAGATTTCATTGTTAAGTTTTTCGGAGGAAACTTATGCCTTTTTAAAATTCAAAGTTTTCTGGACATGGACAATCTCAGTCATGATGATGATGATGGCTGTAATGGTAATGGTGATGATGAAGAAGGATACACTATTATTGTCTAAGGTGTACTAGATTGTTCTTTTCATATTTATAATTCACATAACACTCAGACAGACTTTCTGCTTCTAGTTAACAGATAAGGGAAGTGAGGTTCAGAGAACCTCAGTTAATTTCTCAAAATCTCAGTTAGTTAAACAGAAGATTTCAACATAAGCCTCTGCCTCCAAAGTATTTTTCCCCACAGTTATCTTTCAGAATCTGTACTTTTTAATGCAAACATATAATAATTCTTTATGCAGAAGCATTTAAAAAATTCTGGTAGGAACCAGAGAAACCAAAGGAGAACTTTTCATTCTTTGGAATTCTTTAAGTGTTTAAATCTCATTTTGTCCTAAGTATTTTAGATTCTTTCCCTCTGTGTGACTGGTTCCCCTTAGTAGTGAAGGAGCCCTACCATGTTGATCATACAATGGGATTGTGATGTTCAAATATCTGAAAGAAGGTTCTGAGAAGACTTTACATATACAGCTATAGGGGCAGGCTTTCTATACAAAACAGGGGAGTGTGAACTTGAAGCCCATCTTAACTCCATCTACAGCATCTAGCCTCCAAGTAGAGAACTATGCTTTTTTTCCTTATCTACCTTAGTAAATTATTAAAGAGCTCTTCTGCCAGGGGGAGATCATTAACTACCGACAGAAAGCATCTGGTAGGTGCCACAAGGGGAACCAGGGGGGCTCTGACTTGGGTAGAAGGACTGATCTTCTTCAGGCAACTTCTATATGTTGGCCAGCATGAGGAAAAAGCCACCACCCAGCACAAATGTGGTAGGGTGGGCAGTGAGCAAGAACAGTGGCCAAGACAGGGTGGGGAAAAGGTGCGAACGGTACCAACCACTTCCCCATGACTGTATTCTGTGTGCACCTGCACCAACACACAGTCCCTTCATCTCCCTAGAAGGTGACACTGTTGGGTGGCAGCTGTTTCTTGAGGAAGTAGAGGCTAGGGCAAGGTCCACATTGGTCACTGGGAAATGTTTGTGTGGATGACACAGGACAGAAGAAGTGAGCGGGGAGTCACACCTCTTCATGACCCTGCCAGGGTGACATGAAAGGTGAGGTGACATGACCAGGGTCAGCAACTTCCTTATGTCATAGATGAGATCCCACATCTCCTTCCTCCAGAGTATCAGTGCCATGGCCAGTTTTGATAGCGTTACATGTGTTGGGAGGGCAGCTATAAGTACTTTCTCAGGGGGTCAGGAGACTAAAGGGTCTAAATTGTGGCCCTACGGGCGATAATCCACAGTCCCTGTATTTAAAAATGAAGAGTGAAGGGGCTGGAGACAAACGGCTGGTTAATTTCATTTTATTCACCCTTTATTCTTTGCTCCTTTTGTAAAGTGGTGGATGCTGCTTTTGGAGTATTCATGGGCTTGCAAATATGCTCACCCAGCTTTTCCATCCATAAAATGACCTTTCACTCCTTGCTCATAGAGCTTGGAAGAACTTTTGAGGTCACGGGCAGTTTGTCTTGGATGAGAATTGTTCTCACAACTTGCCTGTTGAGAACTCAGCCTGGCCCAGTAGCCTCTGGTTTGCTTTGTCATCACAACTCTAACTTTAACCCTAACTCCAAGAACCCTAGCAACTCTCCTCTCTCTGTCTCTGTCTCTCTCTCTCTCTCCCCCTCCCTTTCCCCCTCCTCCTTCCCTCCCCCACACAAGAAAGTACTGTTGCTGATGCTGCTGATGTAGTGGATCATACTTTGCCTCTGTGGCTCATTGTGCCTCCTGCCAACCACAGGGTGGAACTTGTTGGGGAAAAAGATGGTGAGAGATACAAGGCATGGAGAAAGCTTTGTCCATGAGTTTTTAAAACCCATTAACAGATACTGACCTATACCTCCGAGAACAGTACAGCGCCTAGGGTTAGTTATTCTTGTAGTTCAGGTGAAGTAACAAATCATTCTAACTCAAGAGGAATGTGAAGTGTGGGAGGTGTCATAGCAGGGCCGAGACCAGGGAGGGCCCTAGTGCCCTCAACTCCCAAAGCCACGGACTAGGCTGTTCCTTCGTTCTAGAGCTGTTGCCAGCCTCAGAGTTAAAAAGTGTATAGGCCAGGCTCACTGAACACAATTATTTCCTAGGGTCCAAGCATTTGGTAGTGAGCAACGCATGCTCACAGACCCCTATGGAGCTCAGAGTCAAGGGACCCTGCTTCCTTCTGGAGCAGCCAGAGGAGGCTGCAGGTCCCAAGAGCCTTGAAGGGCAAGCTGAGCTCAGGCCAGGGGACCGCATTTCAGGTGGGGAAAGCCTGACAGAAACAAAAGAGGCCCTGTGGGTGGGCTGGGCACGTAGACTCCTTCAACCCTGAAGAGGGCAGAGCCCAGGAACCAAGTTCAGGAGGAAGTCCAGGCAGGGGTTGCTCCTCCTGGTGCTCTTCCTTGCAGGGGGCCTCCCAAGGACGATCTGCCTCAGGTTCTCCTTGTCTGAGGTCACTGAGCCTCCTGAAAGCATGTGAGGAATGTGGAGGTCTGACTCACTCTTCCTTGAGTTCACAGTCTGAAGTTCAGAAACCGCTTTCCCCTTTAGTCATTCCTGTTCAAACATCGGCCCACATGCTTCACAGATGGAGCCTGCAGGGAGAATCTGGGGCCACATTTTTGCTGGGAATGTGAAAGCAGATGAGGAAGTAAGGAGATCAAGGAACCATCATCGCCAAGCACAGGCCCCCTCAGCGGGCATCGACGGTGTGCACACACAGAGCAGATCGGCTGCCTTGCTCAGAGCAGATTCCAGAAGAAAGGCAGAGCTGCGGAAGCCAGCCCCATTGGGCCTCAGTTTCCTCATCCATACACAGGGACAGTAATGTCTACTCCAAGGGGTTGCGGCGAGGATTCCATGAGTTCATCCTGGAAAGTTGGAACATTGTCTTAGCATGATAGATGCTCAGTAAATGCTAACTTATTAATGTGCCACTAATTCTTGCCCAAGAATGAGTCTTCCAAACACTAGGTGGGAAAGAGGAAGTCTTCCGGAAGTAGGATTCTGTGGATAAACCTGATCGGAAATCATCGCCTGCCTTGTGTATAGCTGTCTGGGTGAGGAGAACTCAGGACATGTCACTCTCCAAAGGAGTGTAGTGCTGTGGCCGGGTAGATGGCTAGGCAGGACCACATAGGACCTGATGCCAAGACCAAGTTTCAATCGATGACGTACTTCTTCCTGTTGGAAACAGTAGTCAGGGTGCACAGACACTTGGAATGTGGGTCGGGCACACGAGTAGCTGGTTCTATGTGGACCCCTTGTTTCTCCTGCTGTTGGACAGGCACTGAAATCATTAGCAGGCAGGCCAAGAACAGATTAGATGCTGTTTTACTCTTTCTGACTCCAGTTCATAGAGGATTGGCTGTGTCTGATTTCCAGATCCTCCATCCCCACAACATGTGCACATACTCACATGCTACATCAGGCTAGCTTTGAGTTCTGCCCATCATCAGGGCCTGGAGATGTAGCTCAGTTGGTAGAGTGCTTGCCTAGTGTGCATGAAGGCCTGGTTCAATCCCCATTGCTATATAAACTGGGCTTGATGGCACATGCCTTTAACCCCAGCACTCAGGAGGTGGAGGCAGGAGGATCAGAAGTTCAAGATCATCTAGGCTACATAGTGAGTTTGAGGCCAGCCTGGGCTACATGAAATCCTCTTTAACCAAAAAAAAAAAAAAAAAAGAAAAGAAAAGAAAAGAAAGAGAAAGAGAGAGAGAAAGCCCATTAGTTGTTTTGACCTGAAGGTCTGAGTCTAAACAGTCTTAACTACTGCTGGGGTCCATTTGGATAGAAGACTCTTTCTCTGTTTTTTTAGAACATTCTACAGTGAAGTTTATTCCTCTCCAACATAGACAAAGCCCTGGAAAGCCAAGCAGAGATAGTGTACATAAAGCACGCACCCCTCGGGAAACCCCAGGGTGTGTCTCATGGGGCACAGTGCTTTATTTCCTCCTCTGACCTCATAGGTCCCCAGCTATAGCCCCATCCTTCTTCAACAGGAAAGGCTGAGTACCTGCCTCTGCATGTGTCTATCACATGCAATCCAAAGGGTTTTTTTTTTTTAAGTGCATGAGTGCTTTGCCCTGCATGTATGTAAGAGCAACACCTGTGTGCCTGGTATCCTTGAAGGCCAGAAGAGGGTGTTGGAGCCCCTGGAACTGGAGTTATGAATGGTTAGCCACCATGTGGGCACTGAGAACTGAACCTAGGTTCTCTCCAAGAGCAGCCTGTGCTCTTAACTACTGAGCTATCTCTCCATCCCTAAAAGTTCTTTTTTTTTTTTTCTTTTTGTCTTTTTGAGACAGGGTCTCCCTGTAGCTCCAGCTGTCCTGAAACTCACTATGTAGACCAGGCTGCCCTTGAACTCACAGAGGTCCGCCTGCCTCTGCCTCCCGAGTGCTGGGACTAAAGGCGTGTGCCACCATGCCCAGCTCCTAAAAGTTCTTTTAAAAATGAAAATACTTCTAGTGAGATAGGTCAGGCGCTTCACTAAGGAGAACCAGAAGAAACATTTATTGGCTTCAAGAGAAAGATGGTCGGATAGACAGAGGGAAGTGGCTGTCCACTTTCAGAGCAATGACATGTAGCATTTATATTTTGGTCTTACTTCACGAAAAGTAACTGCAGAGTTGAGACAAGCTGATTCCTGAAAGAAGAGGTTATTAGATTCCTTACTATTAATCATTAAAATTCCTTTTTTTTTTATTAACCAGGTGTTTTCTAACAATAAATACGTGCTTATGGTAAATAATTCAATCAGGAAAGAAGGGAATGGGGTGAAAAGTAAAATTCCTAGGCCAGTGAGTTGGCTCAATGGGTAAAGGTGCTTGCTGCCAAGCCTGATAACCTGAGTTTGATCTCTGGGACCCACATGGTGGACAGAGAGAACTGACTCCTGAAAGTTGTCCTCTACCCCCCACATACATGCTGTGGCAGAGATGTCTATTCATCTCTGTACTTGAGGCTGAAGGAGGGGATGGGGAAGTGACTCTATTGGTAAAGTGCTTGCTCTGCAAGCATGAGAACCTGAGTTTGATCCTCAGAACACATATAAAAGGCTGAGCATAGTGGCACATACTTCTAATCCCAGTGCTGGGGAGGCAGGAGCCTGGGGGCCCACTGGGTAGCCAACTTAGTCATGTCTATTCATCTCTGTACTTGAGGCTGAAGGAGGGGATGGGGAAGTGACTCTATTGGTAAAGTGCTTGCTCTGCAAGCATGAGAACCTGAGTTTGATCCTCAGAACACATATAAAAGGCTGAGCATAGTGGCACATACTTCTAATCCCAGTGCTGGGGAGGCAGGAGCCTGGGGGCCCACTGGGTAGCCAACTTAGCTCAGTCAGTGAGTTCCAGGCCAGTGAGAGAGCCTGTCAAAAAACAAGGTGGATGGCACCTAAGGAACAAAACTCAAGTTAGACCTTGCCTCCATATGCATGCGCATACAGGCACATGAGCCTCTCCCCACTCCCCTGACATACACATGTACATACACACACACAAAGAGGCAAGCAGTTCAAGAGTTAGAGGCTGGCCCAGGCGGCATAGTGAGACTGTGTTTCAAGAAACCTCTAAAGTCAATGATTTAAGAATATATTAGACTAAGTGCAATAAACCAGTCACAAAACAACAAATACTATCTGATTCCACTTATTTGAAATCCCTAGAGTGATGAAATTGACAGAATTTGGAAGAATTTATAGGGGCTGGGAGAGAGGGAAAACAGAGCGGTTGCAGAGAGGGCATGGGGCTTGATTTGGGACCGTGAAGAAGTTCTGAAGTGGAGCGTGAGGTTCCACAAGGAGAATGCACGCGGTGCCTCCAGGCTGTCCACCTAAAAGTGGCTGAAACAGGGCTGCCCTTCCAGAAGACCACACCCAGTTCAGGTCCCAGAACCCGCATCAGGCAGCTCACAACTGCCTGTGACTCCAGCTCCAGGGGATCCAACACCCTCTTCTGGCCCCAAGGGCACTTCCACACATATGGCACATCCTCACACAGACACACATATACACATAAACAAAAAGAAATTTTTAAATGGTTGAAATGGTCAGTTTTATGTTACACGTATTTCTACACAATTTGAAAACATATATGCTAAAGCTAAACAGACACTTTAAGATTAATCTAAATTTACATAAATATATGAACATATGTATGTATGTATGCTCTGCCACTGGCAAATGGGATGACCTAAGGAATGCTTTACCTTCTTTATGCTTCTGTTTCCTTGTTTTACCATCTTGAAAAGTTAGTAATATTATAGACTTGTTATAAGAATTAAATGAAAGGGGCTGGAGAGATGCTCAGTGGTTAAGAGCATTGGTTGCTCTTGCAGAGAACTGGAGTTCAGATCCCAGCACCCACATGGTGGCTAATAACCATTCATAACTCCAGCTCCAGGGAAATAGACATCCTCTTCTGTCCTCTGAAGGCTTTGCATGACACAGGTGCACTAATATACATGTGTGCAATACACACGTACACATAAAATAAAAATAAAAAAGAAATAATAATATTTTTCATGAAGTAGAAAAACAAACTGAGAAATTCTGAATATATAATACCGTCCCATTTGTATTTTGTGGAAAGTATCTGTGAGTGTATGCATGCCCACCTAACATTCTCCTGCATGCATACAGGTCACCTTGGTGACCTCAATTAACTACATTAAACAGTTTTACAAGATAAAATATATGAGTGTATGCATGCCCACCTAACATTCTCCTGCATGCATCCAGCGTGCATGTAGCAAATGCCTTCTGCTGGGCAGACTGGTAGGCATGTGCATTGGGGTAGACAGTGCTGCTGTTAGAGGGACTATTAAATCAGGGAGGTCACAGAAACCTCTTTGAGTAGAATGATACAGCAGAAAGATCCAGTCATGCAAAGACAGAATTCTCAGGGGAAACAGTAGGAAGGCCCCTTGTGGCCCAGAAAAGCAATGTGAGAGGAGGCTGAAAAACAAACAGAAAACTCTAGAAAGATGGAAAGGAAACTGTCTTCATACTGCTTTCCATTTGGGATGGTATCTGTGGCAGGACTGGGGACCTGGAGTGGAGAAAAGAACTTTTATGTTTTTAAAAACCTCTTAGTACATTTTATTTACACACGTGTTAGGCACATGCATGCCACAGCATGTATGTGGGGGGTAGAGGACAACTTTCAGGAGTCCATTCTCTCTGTCCACCATGTGGGTCCCAGAGATCAAACTCAGGTTATCAGGCTCACAGTATGTTTACTTTCTGTTACTTTCCTTTCATCAATACCCCTTGGTGATGGCTCTTGTTAATATCTTTCAAGGTGACACTTGCTATCATTGGATGAATGAACACTGCCATTGTGGGTGAGTCCTTCAATTACTTTTTGTTGACATATAATATCCATTCAAATATAATTTTTACTGAAATATGATATAAATACGCAGTTGTGTACAAAATATTATAACGCACTGCTGGAGAAATCTTTACAAACCAACCCCACCTATATAACAAGTATCCTAAATCAGAAACAAACATTACCAGTGTGCTGAATAGCGTCAGTTCTCAACTTGACACACCTGGGAAGGAGGCCGCTCAGGTGATGAACTGCTTCCATCAGACTGGCCTGTGGGCACGTCTGTGGGGCATTTTCTTGATTGATGTGTGGTGTGGGAAGACCCAGCTCACTGTGGGTGGTGCCATCCCTGGGCAGGTGGTCCCGGGTTGTATAAGAAAGTAGGTTGAGTACAGACCAGAGGAACAAGCCACTAAGCAGCATCCTCGGTGGTCTCCGCTTCAGCTGCCTCCAGATTCCTGTCCAGAGTTCCTGCCCTGGCTTCCCTCAGTGATGGACTGTGACTGGGAATCGGACATGTAAGCCAAATAAACCCTTTCCTTCTCAATCTTCTTTTGGTCAGTGTTTTATCACAGCAACAGAAAGTACCTAGGACAGAAATTGGTGCCAGGAACATGTGGAATATTGCTGTGACAGACCTGACCATGTTGCTTTTTGGAGGATTGTGGAAGCATTAGGAACTTTGGCCTAGAAAACTGTTGAGAGCTTGGAGCTCAGTGAGCTGTTCTGTGAGAGCTTGGAGCTCAGTGAGCTGTTCTGTGAGAGCTTGGAGCTCAGTGAGCTGTTCTGTGAGAGCTTGGAGCTCAGTGAGCTGTTCTGTGAGAGCTTGGAGCTCAGTGAGCTGTTCTGTGAGAGCTTGGAGCTCAGTGAGCTGTTCTGTGAGAGCTTGGAGCTCAGTGAGCTGTTCTGTGAGAGCTTGGAGCTCAGTGAGCTGTTCTGTGAGAGCTTGGAGCTCAGTGAGCTGTTCTGTGAGAGCTTGGAGCTCAGTGAGCTGTTCTGTGAGAGCTTGGAGAAAGGCAGATGATGGCGGCCTGGCTTGTCAGGGCTGTTTGTGTGATATTTTGAATGCAGAATCTGTGGTTTTTGGTTGGTCTAGGCTGAAGAATCAGCTTTGATTAAGAAGAGACCAGAACAAGCGAAGTGAAAACTTTGCTTTACTGGGACAATTGATGCTGGTCAGCTGGAGCTGAAAGATCAGCTGTGATTAAGAAGAGATCAGCCTCATTGTTCTGTGAAGTGTTTACCTCAGGGTCAGCACACAGAGGCTCTGGTCTGGAGGGGGCCAAGGTTGATAATGTGGAGTCCACATGGTACTGTTTTTGAAGGCATGAAGGGGCCATGGAGAGAATCTGAGTTTTGACACCCTGGGAGAGTAGAGAGGCCATTGGTAAAGGTGTAGCCTCAGTCGCAGTGAAGACCCCAGGAGATAGGAAAGATGCCAGGACTGTGGGATGACCACCAAGGACAGCGGCAGGTGTGGCGTGGAGCCGGCCTGAACCTATGAGACAAGCAGTGTGTCTGTAGATGGCAGAGTCAGAAGTGGAGCTCCCTTTGGAGTCCAGAAGATCATGAGAGCATCTCAGATGCCTTATTTCTGGACTTTGGTTTTACCTAAGTGTTGTGCTGGATAGCTTTAGTGGTCAACTTGACACACCTGGGTAGAGGGAGCCTCAACTGGTGAATTGTCTCCATTAGACTGAGCCTGTAGCCATGTCTGTGGGGCATCTTCTTGATTACTGAGTGATGTGGGAGGGCCCAGCCCACTGTAGGTGGTGCCACCCATGGGCAGGTGGACCTGGGCTGTATCAGAAAGCAAGCCGAGCACAGAACAGAGGAACAAGCCATTAAGTAGCATCTTCCATGATCTCTGCTTCAGCTCCTGCCTCCAGGTTCCTGTCCTGCCTTGAGCTCCTGCTCTGACTTCCCTCAGTGATGGACTATGACCTGGGAATTGTAAACGGAAATAAATCCTTTCCTCCCCAAGTTGCTTTTGGGCATGGTGTTTATCAGAGCAATAGAAAAGCAAACTAAGGCAACCAACATCACCAGTTCCCCAAAGTCCCTTTCCTGCTCCTTTCTGTAAACCATGGCCCCTTCCCAAGGACTGACTATTCTCCTGACTTAACAGTTAATGTAGTACATTAACTTTGCCTTCTGATACAGTTCTTAGCAAAACAATTATGCTGCATAAACTTTTGAGACAGGTACATTTTGTTTGCCATATTCTTATGAATGAGTATCTTGCTGGATGAGTGGGGGCCCTGCTGCTGCAGATGGTTCCTCCCTGCTGGTTTGAGGTCTTGCGTGCCCTATACATGTGCTCTCATTCACATTCAACACTTGAATTTCTGTAAATGACTTAAAGAGTTCCCGTGTAGCCAAAATTCATCTCCAGATATCTCCAATGATGAAAACCAGGAGCCCTGGGTTGAGATTTGTGTAGAAAGTTATGTCACAGTGAGGAGGGGGGAGGAGCCTTCCTTTCTGATCAGCCTGTTTGCATTCATGGCTCAAAACGGCGTGCTCTTTAAGAACTCATCCCATCAGCCAAGAGTTCAAGTCTCAAATTCCCCAAACCGGAGAGGAAACATGACAAAGGGTTCCTTTTACAACCGCTACTTTTAAAATAGAGTCAAAATGACTTCCAAGTAAAAAAGCAAAGCAGCCTTAACTATTATCAGCAAAGGGCCTTAGAAAATGCTTGAGACTAATGTATTCCATCTGTTTGCTTTCATGAGCCCTAAGACTTAGGGCAAAACAGAAGTTTGGGGAAGGAGTTGAAACACACAGGGTAGGAACAGGTACCAGTGGGGCCAAGTGGGCACAGTGCCCAACCGTAGATGCCTTCGTGTAAAGTGGAAATCTCAACCTTTCAACTGGCTCCCTATCCTCACACCCATCCTGTCTCTGGCACAGAGAAGGCATCCCTTTCTAATCAAGAACCTCCCTGCAGAAACTCTAGTCTGTACATTCACATGGGGGCCAGTCATCGACACTGACTGGCCCAGCAGGCAGCAGGCAGGGCTGCATTCTTGTGGTTCTTCTTCCAGAAAGCCATTTTACAAGCATCGCATGTTGACTGCACTGGGTCCAGCAGAAGAGGAGGCAGAGGATGTGCAACTCTGTTTTGTCTGGATACTACTATTCTTGCTTTGGCCCACTTTATTTCTACTCCCTACATGGGCCCCTAAAAACATCTCTTTACCTGCCAACCTGTAACAAATCATTACAGCAGCTGCCAGGTCTCCAAATCTGCTGATCACATTCAGCTATGGTAGCAGCAAATCATTACATAAAAGCTAAGATTATCAATTATTTCCTGGCTTTCATATATGATACAGGAGGGATGAACATGAAGAGATAGGGGCAGGAAAGGAAGAGTGAACTTAATGGACAAGCTAGAAATGATGGCACCATCTGTGATCCTAGCAATCCTTGGGAGGCAAGGCAGGAGGACCATGAGTTTAAGGAAAATCTAGGTGATATAGCCAGACTCTGTCTCAAAAACTAAAAAGAATAAAATTTAAAAAGTAGAACACTAAGCTTATAAAACAAGTTGAAAAAGTTTCATCCATATCTAGAACAGAGTCTCCATGGAGATGCTTCATAAAGATTTTCTTTGAGCAGTAATATGTGAAACATGTAAGGCATACTACATTTTAGTGACTGCAATCTAGCATCTGTTTAGAGGTTTTTTAAAAAAAATATTTTACTTATTATTTTTATTTTATGTGTATATGTA
>NW_008360332.1:7049317-7050826 GCF_000622305.1 Nannospalax galili
TTATTATTTTTATTTTATGTGTACGTGTGTATTGCCTGCATGTAGGTAAGTGCACCCATGTCATGGAATCCCTGCAGAGGACAGAAGAGGCTGTGGGATCCCCTGGAACTGGAGTTATGGACAGCTGCCATGTGGGTGCTGGGATTCGAACCCTGGTCTTCTGCAAGAACAGTCAATGTTCTTAACTGCTGAGTTCTCTTCAGCCCCTGTCTAGAGGTGTTTTATGCCCATGGCAGACAAGGGGACAGGGTGAAGGTGGAGAGCACATATTCTGTAGCAAGTCAAGAGTGAGCTAGCCAAGGCCAGAGCAAGTTCTCCTCATATCACCAGCGACTGCTGCCTCTCTGGAACCAGGACCCCCTGGAGCCTGGCCCTGCACATCTTTCCCTCTGCCCTTCTTTTCAGTTGTATGGCACACAATCACATCTCATTCCTTTCCTATAGACTTCTCCAAAAATGATAAGAAGGGCTGGAGAGATGGCTCAGCAGTTAAGAGCACCTGCTGCTCTTGCAGAGGACCTGGATTCAGTTCTCAGCGAGCGTATGGTGGTTAACAATCATCTGTAACTCAAGTTCCAGGGCATCCAATGCAGCACCTGCTGCTCTTGCAGAGGACCTGGATTCAGTTCTCAGCGTATGGTGGTTAACAATCATCTGTAACTCAAGTTCCAGGGCATCCAATGCCCTCTTCTGGCCCCCACAGGCACTGCATGCACATTACCATGCAGTAATGCACATTACACTTACATATACAGTCAAAACACTGAGATACATTTTTTTTAAAAAGTAAAAAAAGATAAAAAATGGCTGTAGAGATGGGTTTACTGAGGTCACAGACACTCAGCTGTGTGGAACTGAAGGAAGCAAAGAAAAGGAATGTTAACTTGGCTTGAGGAACAGAAGATAAACATCAGGTGACAGACCAAACAAACGGGAAATATGACCTACCTACCCTGGGAAGGCTACTGTTCTTGAATTTGTGTTTAAATGAGAGGAGATTATTTCTGACGCTGGGGCTTTGAACCCAATTCTGAGCCAAAGCTTCAGACCAGATTTCTGGATGAACAGAACAAAGTGCAGACTAAGAATCTCAGAGCTGGGAGAGCCTGACAGTGGACCTCTTATGAATCTCCAAGAGACAACATGGCTGGCAGCAAATGAGGAAGGGGACAGAGTTCTGGACAGCTAGTGTGGAAGGCATCTTAGAGATGGCCCAAGGCCAAGTCCTCCTTTTTTTCAGATAAGGAAACCTAGGTATGGGAAGGGGAAACAGCTGGTTAATGGCAGAGCTGGGAGCCACAGTGAGCCGACTTCTGTCTTCCACTAGTAACAACCCAAGATCAACATAACTGGGAGCAGAAAGAAGGTGGAAATCTTTAGAAGTCATGCGGCTCAGTTGGGAGAGTGTTTGCCTAGCATGTACCCCATAAACCACATGTGGTGGCTCAGACTTGTAGTTCTAGCTCTTACAAGGTAGATGTGGGAGGATCAGAAGTTCAAGATCATCCT